>NC_061094.1:20927154-20939654 GCF_015104395.2 Macrobrachium nipponense | reverse complement strand
TTGTCATTTTACGTTCTCTCCTTGTGATCGGCTCACCTTAAGACACTCTCGTGTCCTATTCTTACCTGTTCACCTCAAGTTTGTTGTGTATCAGTATTTTTTTTGCACTGCCAACTTTTCTTATTATTCATATTCTAAAAAGACATAAAGTAGCTCCTTCCCTTCTTCCTTATGTGTATTAACCTCAGCACACTTTCCATACACTCAGACTTGACCTGTGTCAGACACAGTTCTGCCAGCACGTTGACATAGAGCCTGTTGCCTTCCTTTCTGCGCTTAATGTGCGTTTTCTCTCCTCTCTCCTCCTGCCATCATGGGTAACCTTTGCTCCCAAATACTTGATAGAATTAAACATTTCCAGCAGAACTTCCATGCGAAATCAGTTGCTCCATTTGCCTTGCTGGTATTGACCCTTGTATTCTCGCCTTTCTACTTTCACTTTCAGCTCTGTTTTACAAAAACTTCAGCTCTTTTACCAATCTCTCGTTTTTGTGAACTGCTATAAACTACCCCTATTTTATGTGCAGATGTTGTTTGAGATTAAACTGGCGTTATAACAGCGCGGGCTCTTGCTCATAAAGCAGCCCATAAATCAAGTGCAGGTGTCGTCTACTGGTAGGTACCTTCTTCAACAAACTTTCCTTTTTCTGATCTGGCAATTTTGCTCCTTAGTCGCCTGTTCTTTCCATGATGTTCCTCATCACTTCATCCTTGAAAAATACAGAAGAGATACTCCAAGCTAACTCCTGTCAACGTTTTCATGTACATAATTATCCCCCATCTTGGAAACTTTGAATTGCTCTGAAGTTGCTTTCTGTACCCAAGGGCTGTTGCTTTCTTACCACTGTTTGAATGGAGTGCTGCACAAAACTTTCAAAATGTTTTTGTATCGCATGACTATCCTTCCGGTTTCTTCTTCATATCATAAATTGTATGTTGTATATCCGGTTTGTAAATTGGAAAATTACCTAAATACCCCTGACGTGCAAGGGAGGCAACCTGTCTTCTTGTGCAATGGAAGAAACAACGCAAACTGCCATTTAGTCTTGCATAGTTAATCAATTTCACCGGGAAGAGTGAAACTGTCTCACCGAACTTTTCTTCGGAGTTCATTTATGGGTTGACACATATCTTTCGTGTTTGCTACATTAATATTTGCACATATCTATATAAATGCATTAAGCTACAAATGTCCTTTCATATCCCATTTGCTCTGCCTCGGAATTAATATATTATCATATTATGTTAACCGAACGGGAAATTTTTAGTTGACAACAATAATTTCGTCCCCTCGTGGATTCGCACAAGCGGACAGAGGAGAAATCAGGACTGCAGTAATGTTACCGACTTGTTGGCCGGGTCGGTAACTCCCTGTAGTCCTGATTTCTCCTCTGTCTGTTAGTTCGAATCCACCAGAGGGCGAAATTATTATCAACAAAAAAGTCCACCTTCGGTTAACATATATGTAAATATAATAATTCCAAGACAGAGCGAATTGGATATTATAGGACATTTGTATTTTAATGCATGCATATGAATCACGGTGATGCGTTAAACATTCATATGCATATAAGTGTCTCAGTGTACATCAGGGTCTTGAGTATCCTGAGATACTCCATCCAGTGCTGCAAAAGTCAAAACAATGGAAGGGAAAAAATGCCTGGCACGGTTGTCTTGGCATTCTCTTCATGCGGAGAGATTGCATGCCCTTGCATGGTTGCAAGTAATGGATAGCCTTTTCCCGTGATCTTGGAGGGTAGATGGAATATTCGGATTTAAAAAAAAAAAAGAGATTACGTGTCATTGTTGTCACTACTCATATGATGTTAATGGTTAGGATCACCGAAAATTTGATACTTACGCGTGCCACATTACAAGCGTCGCAGTGCAACATTCTTTACCCATAGAATCGCTCAGTCATCAATCTTCTATTTCGTATTCCTCGATCATTAAGAAAGGTTTACACTTTTACATTAGCTGCTGGGACAATCTCTCTCCTCTCTCTCTCTCTCTCTCTCTCTCTCTCTCTCCGTTTTGCTTTTTTGCATTTCTCCAATCGATGTCACTAAATCTCATTTGGAAGACACGGAACCGGTTAAGCAATCACGCTAAAAGCATCTCTATTTTTATCATCCCTTCCTGTGTGCAGGTGACGTTTATCACTGACCCGTCCAATGGCATTGTTTATTACCCGCCGGCTGTAATGAAGTGTCATTGTTTTGTTCCTTTTTTTTTATATAGAGACACACTAGCCGTGCCCATTTCTTTAGTTCTACGTTCGGTTTTCCTGCAGAGAATACTTGGATATTGATAGTGAATTTCATAGACGTTTATTGTATGTGAAACGGACTAAATATATCGCTCATGAATTTATTGCATTATATTTTTGCATAATTGAATACTGGGGCATCATATTTGCTTTCTCTTTCCATAGGTGTTTAAATTGGTCATAGGATGCCTATGAAGCGTTTTTAATGAATCATTTCATAGTACTCGTCCAGAAGCTCCTCATGGCTTTTATCGATCACAGGACGACCTTGACGCCTTCTTCATGAGGTTTCTCGGATCCCTTTCAACATGAGCTCTGTTCTGTGCCGTACGTTTATTTTTTTTTTATTGTGATGCCTCACTCTTTCTTCATCCCCCCTCTTCTCGGGCCCCTCTTCTTTATATCTTCCTCTGCGATGGCGTGATTCGGCAAGCACGCACGCCAACCCCCCCTCCATCCCTACCTGCCGCCTGCAACTTGCAGTCTCTTCCTCCTGTTTCCAGATCTCCTGAAGAACAAGATGAATGGCTCTCGGTCTTCTCTTGCTGGTCATTGATTCACGGATGATGATGACCTCTCTTCGTCGAGGAATTATGCGGCTGGGAAGAGGCCGCCTCTGTCGCTGAAGGATGTTCATAAAAGGATCTCTGGCAGAGTAGGCAGATGTTTGTTTGTATGGTGCTTTTACGTTGCATGGAACCAGTGGTTATTCAGCAACGAGACCAACGGCTTTACGTGACTTTCGAACCACGTCGAGAGTGAATTTCTATCACCAGAAATACACATCTCTCGCTCCTCAATGGAATGGCCGAGAATCGAACCCACGACCACCGAGGTGGGACGCCAACACCATACCAACTACGCCACTGAGGCGCTGAGTAGACAAATGTGTCTTCAATATAGGTCCTGCAGTGACAAATCCCCATAGGGCGGTAGTGCCGTCAATGCACCTCATGCGGTGCACTGTAGGCATTCCTTAAGGTTCTTTGCAACGTCCCTTCGGCCCTTAGCTGCAACCCTCAACCCCTTACGTTCCCTTTAATGTACCTCCTTTTATATTCTCTTATCTGAATCTTGCTTTCCAATCTCTTCTAACGTGTGATTCATAGTGCAACTGCGAGGTTCTCTTCCTGTTAAACATTTCAAACCTTCTTACTGTCAGTTTCCTTTTCAGTGCTGAATGACCTCATAGGTCCCAACGCTTGCAGTGGTAAATAATAGGCGATGTTTCATTTCTTCATTAGCCTTTTGAATAGTTGCTTATTGTAGAGAGAGAGAGAGAGAGAGAGAGAGAGAGAGAGAGAGAGAGAGACTGAGCAAATGAGCATTCGGTTATTTCAAGTTCTTTCGTTTGCGATGCATTACGCAGGTAGTAAGGGAGCCTATTAACCCGAACCGCAGTCGCTCAAAAACCGCGAGAGCGATGTAGTGATCACGAGAAGTCGCGCGCGCTTTCCTTCTCTCTGTACGAAATATGAAGCACTTTTTAGGCGAAAGCCATTTAGCCGTGACATTTCGCGTTTAGGCGGCAATGAGTTCAGACCCTTAGTATGATTCGGTTTCGTGTCCACAGCGTTCGAAGTCACTATTGGATTTTTCCGTCACTGACTTGCAGTCAGCCAATTCGGGAAATGTCCCTCCGAGATATATATACAAATATAATATATATATACTTATTTATATATCTAATAAAAAAAGCCCTTAAAAACAACAAAATGTAGAAAGTAAGTACTATATTTCATAGACTGCTGTCTCCCTCTTCAGAGAAACAACAGTCTGAAATATAGTACTTACTTTCTACTTTTTGGCATGTTTATGGGCTCTTTGTATTAGATGGAATTCTGTTGTAACAGAACATTTTTACCAGTCTCATATAAAGATATATAGATATATATATATACACGACGCATGTAAATTAACACACACACACACATATACATATATATATATGTATATATATACATAAATATATATGAGTCATATCACATTACCGTGATTCATATACATAAATCGAGCTACTAATGTCCTTTAATATCTAATTCGCTCTACCTCGGAATTATATTTGCATTTATGTTAACAGAGGGGGAATTTTTTAGTCTATAAGAAATTTGTTGACTCACTGGCGCGAACCATCGAACCCAACAAATTCAGGACGTACAGTGAAGCCTAACCACAACGCCACCTATATATATATATATATATATATATATATATATATATATATATATAATATATAAAGTGTGATAGTAGACAGATAAATAGAAAGATGTGCGTTTTTATATATAAACATATCCACTTATAAACACACATGTTGAATACTAAAATATTCAGACTATCTTGAACACAGTCAACTTATTAAAATCCCTTTCTATAGAGAAGTAGGAAGAAAATAAATGCATTTCTTTTGTAATGGAAGCTATCATCGATCATAAAGGCAATTTGTTTGTTGAACTATTACTGTTTGCTAGCCGTGTATCTTCTAAATTTCAGTCATGACCTTTTATATCTTAATGCAATGGGTGGGGTGGGGGTTCAGTTTAATGGCTTTTGACGGACCCCTCAGAAGCAGGGCTGAGCTTATAATTCAAATCTCCGTTTGCATGCCTTCTGTTAAAAAATACATGACGCAAAGTTTTCCACATTAACCTCGGGATCTCGACCTTGGCTTAAAATTACATTGCATTGTTCCAATTTCTTAGATATTCCTTTCAACTATCTAAACTAACTACTGTTGATAAAAATACCGAGAGGATTTGAGGACGCTGCGAACACCATGGGACTAATTTTTACAGTGCACGGTGCACCACGTTTGTTGCGCTGACAGCACTATACCTTAACGGGGTCTTTGCATTTCTAGAAAATGTGCCAAAAAAATTTCATAAATGGGAATATCAGGTGCTTTGATAATGCCATTAAAGGCCCCATACACTGAACGATTGTCTGAACGACACTCTGTATCGTTCGTAAAAACATTGTGTATCGGCTTGTCTGAATGCAAAAGTGGGCGGAGTTTCGTGTCTGAACGATCTCAGCTGAAACCTGTCACGACCAGGTTGCTGGCCTGTGACTTATGCCTGTCATACACAGGTTGTTCAATGTATGTGTTTGTCTGCCGATACAATGCTTTCGCGCACGTCTCTTCTACAGATGATGCCATGTCTTCCCGAGACAAAATCTTTGTTCAGACTGAAATCGGTGCTTAGATCGTTTGTACTGTCTGAATAGTTGTGTGTGTGTGTCGATAACGGCAATCCTTCAGACAGTCGTTCATACAATCGTTCAGTGTATGGGGCCCTTTATCATTAATAATAAATGAAACAGCAGGAATAGAAAGGCCAGACTTCGAAATTGTTCCCCGATAATCACTCAAAGTGTATCAACTATTCTTCGGATTTACTCTCTCCACGTGAACAGTAGCCTAAGGATAGTTGTTTGTTGTATTCGTTTTACTGGTAGTTAAGACCGTAAGTTTCCTATCAAGGAATTGTTAAATCCTTTACCGAAGATGCTCATAGTTGGAGTGCGTGACCCCACTCGAATTTTAAGAGTAAAATATGATGCGTACTCTTGAGAAGGTTTTCGCTTCAAAGAATTGAATAAGAAACCGACACACATTTGCCTATCTGTCTATATATATATGTGTGTATATATATATATATATATATATATATATATATATATATATATATATATATATATATATATATATATATAATGTATGTATATATATATATATATATATATATATATATATATATATAATATGTATGTATGTAGTATGTATATATGTGTATATATATATATATAATATATATATATATATATATATATATATATATATATATATATATATATATATATATATATGAGAGAGAGAGAGAGAGAGAGAGAGAGAGAGAGAGAGGGGGGGGGGGATCATTAAACCATGGAAGAAGTTAACATTACTAGCAATTACAGAAATCACAAACTCGTAAAGAGTAAAAATCGAAAATTTAATCTTATTAACATTAAATATACACCAAATTAGAGCATCCGTGCTTTATTTTTGCACAACCATGGTTTGTTTACTTTATTATAGTTTTATAGAAATCTGACCATTACTGTTCCTGTGCAAAAGAAAAGAATGTTGGTCGAGTTTTCACAATAGCTCCTTAGGACGCTGAATAATGGAATGTGACGTCAGTGTTCTGGTTAGTTATACTATTCTTAGTCTCCAAAAAATTAACTCATTTGCACTAAAAGTCTTTCTACATAAATTTAAATTAGAATGATTTTTGGAGATAACTTTCCCGTTTAAATGTTACCAAATGAATTGAGGTCATAGTAAAACTTACATATTTGCCCTGTATTTCAAACTAAACCAGTAAATAGCAACAGTTACTATTCAGAATTCCCACGGAGTAGTCGGTAAATTTCATCAGGTGCCTTGTGTATTCAAGTGTCAAGGGAAAAGGGCGCCTCAAGCACTTTTATTCAGTGGTTTTAAGATTACCCGAAGATTTGATTTGAGTAGGCGATATTATAACCCAAGTGACCATCGATGTTGAACTTGAAATGAAGGAAAGTGAGACGAACCGTTGGCTTCATCATTCATTCTCCAGTGGTTCATTTTCATCTTTGCTTTATAATTCTCTCAGAAGGGGAATATTTTTTCGTCGGTAATTATAATTACCACTGTATTAGTAAATATCTGAATTAGATTTTTAATAAAAGAAACCATGCATATACGACCCAAATGTATAAAAAGAAAGATAAGCGTCAGAAATATAACATTATCGTCTTTTTACAAATTTTAAGATAGCGCAGAATACAAGTAAAGGGTATATTTGCAGAGTGAAGTAGAAATTTAATGTCTGAAACTTTATTTTAATTTCCTTTCTGTTGATCGTTGTCCCTAAGAGAAAGTAGCTAACATGATTTACAGACAAATCACCCACAATACCCCCTAGACTCAGTCATAATGTAGCTCCAAAATATATATTTACCTTCCTGTTTGGCGACAGTGCCCTAGTTTTATCTTTACCTGAACCATATTTTGTTCATTAGTTAGTAATAAGTATGGTTTCGGCAAAGTATATAAAGCCTATATATACTTTGCCGATGGAATGAATCGTTCTTCGAGACCTTTTGACCTTTAACGCCCTCGCTCGGTGTCAAGATCCGCAATTGTTATCGATATCCATTTCCTACGGCTTTCTTTAGTGTTGCGTACGTGATTGTTAGTTCAGGGAATATTGAGGTCCATCTTATCCTTTACATAAATGATTAATTACGATACGTAATGTCGTGTGTGAAAATACAAGAGAAGAAAAATAGTAACTGTCAAATTTTACGTAGAAAAATAAGTTTTGGTGTAATTGGCCGATTCAGTATTTGCTGGGTAAATGCTTCAGGTACTGACTTTCTCGGACTTCTCCCTTACTTAGGTTAAAACATCAGATTTTACTGATGAAGAGTGTATGTAATGACACAGATACAAAGTGGATTTTGCTGCTTTGGTATGTCGAGATTTTGAAGTCTGCAAGTTTTCTCTTTTATTCATTCGCTTCGTTGACAGAATTATTTCAAACTGACTTTACCAGGACTTTACAGATTTTACAAAGTTTTGTCGACGGAGCGCACATTTAATTTTTTTTTTTTTTTTTTTTTTGGCGCCCGTATACGAATATCATCTTAAATTCTGAGCAGTTATTATGATTCATAGTTACACCGTCTTGAAATCGACCTCTCGTGATCTGTTATATATTTTAAGATTGATATTTTTCCATGGAAGTGAACACACTTGACCTTTTACCAGCGTGCGTATCTGCATGTTGAAACATTTCAAATCCCGGCACGCAATACCAGGAAACCGTCGTTGGAAAATAACACCACCTGCCTCCAGCGAAGATAATATCACGATCGATGAAAGAAAAAAAAAAAAGAGATAAGCCTGTATATGGGGTAATAAACTGTGTGCCCTTATTAGATGGCCAGATTAATGGCCTTGTTGACGTTTGAGACAGTGCCAAGGACGACGATTTCTTTTAATCTTGTGGCGGTTTTTCGGCCTCATTTTTCTTGTGATGAACTGAATTCATTTGGAAGACAGCTATGCGACCCAAAGGGGATTATGATGAATGAAAAATGGATATTAGACAGACGAGCAGACAAAGTGTGTTCTAGGCGTTGTAGTTCGTGTTCGTTTATGGATCTATTCATTTCCTCATTTCTTTTTGAACTGCAGACATCCGTGATCGATTTTCAAGGAACAGTGTCCTGCATTGCCTGCAGTGACAAGGGCCCCTGTCGCCATTTGCTTGTGGAAGTAGACCAATGCTTTCCAGATCTGAGGAGGAACAAAAGGAAAAAAATAATAGAGCAATAATTAAATAAGTAGATGTATATGTAAACAAAAGAAATGGTAGAGTTTCCTGCTTTTTTTCTGTATCCTGTGTACCATGGCGGTAAAGTGTATGTGTATGTCATTTTACTTAAAAATTATGTAAGTCCTAATTGAGGTAAAAGGTGCTTTACAAAGAGGATAACAATGATTTACAGTTTCATGGAAGGAGCTAACGATGCAAGCACTACCACCAAGAGGCGTAAGGGAATTTCTTTCCATTTTTTTTTCTTTGACGCGCTTAATGGGTTCATTTACCCTCCAGCACATGATATGCATCATCATTAAGCATGGCATCAACCAAGGGTGTGATTAAGGAGAAATTATCCTTCTGACCTACTTTTGCCAGATTTTCTTTGTTGATTTTCCGGCAATTAAACTTGCTGGAGAAGCAGTGAAGGGGAGAGGGCTGGGTGAGTCGGTGCAACTTTTCCAAATTTCTCCCCGATTCTTTTCCCGCTGAAGATGGAAGCTTTCCATCCGATTATTGCACCCGTGTTGCACAACTCACGGAACTCTACTTTCATTCTGTTTAAACTTACTTGTACTGGTTTTCCAGATTTAGTTTTAAAAATCTGTAAGAGTAGCCTTTGTGTGACCATTTTATAACAATACTCAGTTCAATATGGGCTTGGGAATTTACATACATTACTATTCAACGTGCGAGAAGGTTTTATTATTCTCTTTGTGGACTTTTAATGCTGAAAGAAGGCAATTCTGCGACAGCCCCTGTCTTTTCCTTGGTATTGCTTTTATTTTATAAATATGGTTATTCAGAATAAGTATGTTTAATATATTACAGCCCGTATAATACGTATTTTTTTGGCAACGATTTTATTAGAAATAATTACTTATGTTTTAACGAAAGATTTTCTCAAATGTTGGCGAACTTTACAGGTGAAACATGCTATAAATTTGTGTAAGTTACCATATATGCATTATAAATTTGATTGGCTACTTAGAGAGTGCCTTGCAAGCAAATTGTGATATTCTGGGATTTTGAATACATGTTCGCGATTGCCACCACATGCTCGTTGTAACACGTTTTATCAATGATAATTCATTATAAAACAATTTAGGCAATTTAAAAGTATTCGACCACTGGTAAATTGCTGTATGACTTATTGTGTTTAGTCAAAAAGAGTGCCATGTTCAAAAATAATCCAAGGCGTGTGTTTAAACGGAAGACTGTAGATGAAAAGTCACTTGGGACTCAAATACTGATGCAGCTCTGCTGTCTCCACTACTTTCAAAGATTGTTTATTGTAGCCATAATCGACTGCTGTGTTCCTGTTCATATGCAACAGTTCCAAAGCCCCGGTCTATCAGATGCCGTGGTTAATTAATGGAATATAGAGTTTAGGCCAAGGGCCAACCTGTGGGATCAGCGCCTTAGTGGCGTGGTCGGTTTGGTGTTTGCTTCTCACCTCGGTGGTCGCTTGTTCGATTCTCGACCATTCCATTGAGGAGTGAGAGATGTGTATTTCTGGTGGTAGAGGTTCACTCTCGACGTGGTTTGGAAGTCACGTAAAGCCGTTGGTCCCGTTGCTGAATAACCACTGGTTCCATGCAACGTAAAAACACCATACAAACAAACAAAACAGAAACAAACAACCTGTGGGATCTATGAGGGTGGAAAGTAAGGTGGAAAAAAGATAACATGAATGGAGGTACAGTAAAACGAATGAAAGGGTTTGCAGCTGTTGGCCGCAGAGACGCTGCAAAGAACCTTAAGTCATGCCTACAGTGTACCGCATGAGTTGCACTAACGGCAGTCCCCTTCCTAAAGGGTGGTTGATCAAGTATATGAAAGTTTGCTCAGCAGATAAAGTAATGACTTCCATTCTCAAAAGAACTGAGAATATGATGCGATGGTTTGGCTGGGGGTGTCTTGTAGTTCCGAAAGACACTTCTATCAGCGATTTTTTAAAAATCGGATTAAAGGTGTTTACCCTTTTCACCAACATCAGGAATTGATCTTTTCACGTGCGTTTACGATCGGCCATGGAAAGGAAAAATCATTCTAATGATATCACGTTTTTACTGATTCAAAAGACAGGAAATCAGTTGACCAAAATCAGGAAACCAGTTGACTCATAAGATCCCTCTGTAAACAGACTTTGACGCTGTTATGGCTTCGGTTTTTAAAATTCGCGTTATGTAAATGATTTAGGATAATGTACTTTTCCTGAAAGTGAAATATATTTCTGTTTAGTATTAACACGTAAAGGAAAGGATTTAGAATAACCAAATTGCATTTTGCTTGAGAAACCTTTTCATTTATTTAATTTATGGGAATAGTTGTCAATGTCTTTTAACAAACTAAGGAGGCAGTCTGGCTTTTGAGTGTTAATGCTCCCTCGCTGAAGCTCAAAACGTCATCCTCCACTTTACTTGCTTCCTCTCTCTCTCTCTCTCTCTCTCTTATCGCTTTCACTCTCAGTTTCTCTGCACAATTATTTTTCAGAAGAATACGTAACACTTACATACAAGGAATCAGCATGGCAATCTTACCAGCATTGGCCCCATGTCATGGAAAGAGGAAGAAGCACCCACGCTATACTGCTCCAGTTTTTTTTTTTCTTCTTTTTTTTTGCTCAGTTTTAGATTTCCTCCGTGAATCACGATCATATGAAATCATTCTTTTTAATCCCCTTAATATACCACAATGATAATACCACAGACGACAGGGAATAAAAAGCACTAGAATTTACATAGCCATCTAATATTAATCACTTGAAACCTTGAGTCGGCATTGAGAACAAATCAAGCATTAGTACAGCGGCGTATATGCGAGTATTCATCAGTATATTAACATTTAAAGCGATAGCCACGCTTTGTGGAGGTTTAAGATTGGTAACAACTTGTGTAAATGCATTTATTGGAGCCGATTAATTTGTGTAAACGTATTTTTTGGAGTGTTTTAATCTATTGGGGTGTGTGTGTGTGATGATTGTGATTATGTGCTTGTTTATTTTTAATCGTAAATTTCATCTTTAACTTTGTTTTTAAAACTGAATTATCCCATACGTCCCAACGCTTGGTCTTTGGCCTAATTTTATATCTCAGTCCAATCCATTACTGGAAACACTAGGGTAATTCTGTAACAAGTAAGTTACTCGAGTATATTTAAGAGCGATGTAAATACATTCTGAATAAATCTTGTTGATCTTCCTTGTTGCACTCATCCTATGAAAATGATTAAAACCCCTGAAGTGCCGGATTGGATATTTATAACCACATAACAGAGGAAATTGATATATCCTTTGTTATCTTCATTGTACATAAAATAATAAGTGCTAAATGAAAATCGATAGTTGACGGCTTTCCAACACAAAGTTCACACTAGATAAGTAAATAGCATATTCTGAGACTGTATCTTTATATTACAAAAGTGTATTGACTCTATGAATACAGTATTTAGACCATTTAAATTTTATTTCGGTGTCAATAACGTTTTAATAGACATAATCAGTCAATCAAACCATTTACATTCGAATGGAAAGGGGCATATTGTAATTGATGTCTGCGTGCTTTAATTTAAAGTTACGCTTTCGTCTGTTGAAAGGCCCACCCCAAATCCAGGGCAAGTTCTAGGGCCCAGAGAATACATTAACGCGCGTCAGTGGCGTGGGTGGTATGGTGTTGGCGTCCCACCTCGGTGGTCGCGAGTTCTATTCTCGGCCATTCCATTGAGGAGTGAGAGATGTGTATTTCTGGTGATAGAAGTTCATTCTCGACGTGGTTCGGAAGTCACGTAAAGCCTTTGGTCCCGTTGCTGAATAACCACTGGTTCCATGCAACGTAAAAACACCATACAAACAAACAAACCAGAGAATACATTCCCTA
>NC_061094.1:20911961-20926654 GCF_015104395.2 Macrobrachium nipponense | reverse complement strand
GAATACATTCCCTACCCTAGTTCCCTAGTTTGGTGCTGTCAGTATTTTTAACAAGAAAGGGAGCTGTGCTGAGATCTTAAGTAGTAGAATACAACTTCAAGCAGATGCAAGGGTACATTATTATTATTAATATTATTGTGTTACTTAAATGACCTTGGATTCATACGAAACAAGCTAAAACGAACATTTTTTTTTAATTAAATATACCCACAGTAGAGTAAAATGATAGAACATAAAAGTAATTCAGTAAAACTGAGCAATAAGTAATCAAAATTGTAATAAATATACGAGTAAATAATAAACCACCAACAAACAAGTAACAGTAATTGACAACTCGCCCAAAAACAGTCGATGAAAGTTAATGACAAAGAAATTCCATTTACTTTGATCTCGGTATTCATAATCTTTACAGGACAAGGTACATAGTAATGCAGTTATATGCGGCGGTGAAGACAATGAGTTCAATGAGATTTTTTAGTAAGACGATTCGTATTCAAAGCAGGCTACAATAACAGAGAGAGAGAGAGAGAGAGAGAGAGAGAGAGAGAGAGAGAGAGAGAGAGAGAGAGAGAACTACAGGGGAATACGCCGTTAATTGGACTCGGTGATTCACATCGATTAGTCACGTCAAGTCGCGATCGTAGGTTATCGAGAAAATCTATCGTGACTAATAGTGATTCATGCAACTTCTGGCCCAGACCGGAACCTCTGGACATTACCTCGTGCGCGCTGTCCTGTTTCTCAACGAAAGTTCTGTGTACTGTGTACATAAACTCGGGAGTCATTTGGACGAGATGGACGGCTGTCGCAATATCTAAGGGGTAACTAACTCCATGTGATCATATAGCTTCCTAGACCATCCCCACTGTGGGCCTCATTGCTCAGAAAAAAAAGAAAAAAAAGAATTTGGTTACGTGCGCATTGGATGTTAAGGAGGATTTGTCAGAAAATTAATCATGGACGGGTTTTATGATTTTTGGACATGAGAGAGAGAGAGAGAGAGAGAGAGAGAGAGAGAGAGAGAGAGAGAGAGAGAGAGAGAGAGAGAGAAAATTTAGCTACCAATATTTTAAACAATCGAAAAAAGCATATTATAAAAATAGTTTGCAGTCACTCAAAAGTCATCTTAGTTCGTGGTTGCATGACAATACAGGAGGAAATATTTTGCATGAATTTGAATACAAGACATTGAGACGCCTATTCACTTGGTATGTAACATGTTACAAATCGACTATTTATTTATTTCTCGGTAAAGTGACTCACATGGAATCAGTACCTACTTCTTGTAAGCGAGTTTCATCGGTTTGGTATTACAGAGCGTTCGACTTTTTTTATTCACGTTTTGTGGCGAATTATCGGTGACCACTATTTTGACCCGCCTGCTGTTTAGCCTTTTTCTAATGTGGTCTGTTTCGTGGGCATGACATCAGATGAGTAACGTAAAGAGAACGCCTCCTTTCATCATGTCAATAGCAAGGTAAAAGCGCCTCAATGGCGTGGTCGGTATGGTCTTGGCGTGCCACCTCAGTGGCTTTGAGTTCGATTCTCGGACATTCCATTGGGGTGTGAGAGATGGTGTATTTCTGGTGATAGAAGTTCACTCTCGACGTGGTTCGGAAGTCACGTAAAGCCGTTGGTCCCGTTGCTGAATAACCATTGGCTCCATGCAACGTAAAATCACCATACAAACAAACAAGGTAAGCTTCTCCGCGGATATTTACCTGTGGCCCAGCCCTGCCACTCTCATTGTGACCATTTCCCGGCTGACGCTTGAGCGGCCAGACTCCTAAACTCAGTTCCAGAAGTGTTTGTTTCTCTTGACGAGGTAGAGTCGTAACAGTATTCATGCCTGCTCTTATATCCGGGCTTGGGGTCTGTAAGCATGGGCCATTCCCTTCCATTCCTCCACTTGTGTAATGAAATGGCTCTGACCCATCAACACGTTGGTGATGCGGCTTCGTGTTGAAAAAGTCGTTTTTCAACGCATCCATCTAACACTGCGAGCATCAAGAAAACAACTCTTCGCATGATTTTCCCTCGATGAGTCGTCGGCTGGAGAAGTAACTTTCAGGCTTTCAGTTGGTGCGTTGATATCTCGGTGGCCGGTCGTAAAGTCACAGGAAAAGTCACAATTTTGGGTAAGAAAAAAGTCACATTAATTTATAGTCGTTTGTTTATGTTTTTACAAGGTAATCCCAAACGGGCTAGTACTAAGCACGCCTCAAAGGTGGATGCATACTAGGTTCAAATCCTTGGTGCACTATCTAGGGAAGATTAATGTGACACTTTTCCTGTGACTTTTTTCTATATTTTTTTACCTGTGACTTTTTTCTAAGAATTTTTTACCTGTGACTTTTTTTCTATCTATTTTTTTACCTGTGACTTTTTTCTATCTAGTTTCTTTACCTGTGGCTTTTTTCTATGTATTTTTTACTGTGACTTTTTCATTCTGTTTTTTTCCTGTGACTTTTTCATTCTGTTCTTTCACCTGTGGCTTTTTTTTCTATGTATTTTTTTACATGTGACTTTTTTTGCCTGGATTTGATTTCTCGTCGCTTTTGTTTCAGATTCTTCCATGGTTTTGCTCTTATGCTACTTTTCCTAGCTTTAAGTTTTAATTAATATCCATTCCGGAGCTGCTTGCTGCCATGAAGTGGACTTCAACACCGGCGGTGCCAGGGGCATTAGGGTTGGGCACGGTCCTTCGTTGTCTTGATTCTATTTGTTGGTCTAACGATTGATGGTCAGCGTTTTATTTTGCACGCCGTCATCGTCCTGTAAGTTCATTTTTGTTTCTAATCCGCTGAATGTATCGCTAATTTCTCATAAATCACATTTAGAAAGTCATCTATGAATGCCTCTTTTCAAAAGAAAAAAAATCCTCGTCGTGGGAGAAACCGTCAAGGAAAATCCCTGACGCCTTTGTGTTTTCCAGGAGCAATTTCTGCTTGACATCTCTTCTTCACAGTTTCTTTGCCTATTTGGAAGTAACGAACATCACGCTCCATATTATTACAGTAATTGGATCCGATAATTAGTCCAGTCATTGACTGCCCTTTTCCTTTCCTCTTCTTTTAACCCTATTTTTCATTCTTCGCAAGAGGGCCTCTTGTCTTTTTGTATAGATATAACCCTTCTTATGAAGTGTGCGTTGCACGTGCTATCCTGCAATCTCGCTTAAACTACTTTGTGGGAGTTGAATAATTCATTGATATTTCGATTCAGGTGCTAGCTACGGAATTTATTTACATTTCTCTCTCCAGATTTCAATAAGAGTAATTTTCAGAAGGCTGGTCAACTATGTTTGTTCGTTTTCCATTCTATCCTTCGCCGTATCTTCCTTTGTGGTTAGATAAGGGCCTTCATTAGGTTACCTTTGTCTAGGTATAAAAGAATGGTTGACTTATTCACAAAGGTTTGCAAGCACTCTCATGACTTGTGAAATGTAGAGATCATTTGAATTTAGATATCGATACTAGAAAGATATCCTATGCTTCCTAGCGTTACGAGCACTGATTTTGCATCGTTATTCTGCTGTGGAATAAGAGAGGGTTTAGGATCATCTCACTCTAATCTTTGATTTATGTTTCTGATGATCTTTGAAGAAGTGATGGTGAGAATACAGTTTTCCCGAGCTAATGTTCATCAGTCACTGTTACTTATCAGGTGAGGAACATGAATGTTTGCAATGAAAACATGGCGTTGAAAACAAAGGAGGCCAATGGAAGGGGTTTCATAATTCCAGACCCATCGAGAATTTGTTGGTTGCATTTTGGGCGTGTCACTTCCGCGGCTTCCACGCCGCTCGATGAGCATAAATAGTGCAATGAGCCAACGACACCTTGAACCCAATAAAACCGGTACTCTCTTTCACAGCTCCCTTGGATGAGGAGGGGGAGGGGGAGGATCGGACTGGGTTAGGGGGGGCTTCTAAATAGAAATCCATTCCTTTGGTGGCTCATAAGTTCCATTTGGACACACACACAAACAAATATATAAAATATATATATATATATATATATATATATATATATATATATATATATCGAGCTACAATGTCCTTTAATATCTAATTCGCTCTACCTCGGAATTAATATATTTTCATATATGCTTAACCGAAGGGGAATTTTTCTCGATAATAGACTTGCCTGGACCGGGGCGCGAACCCACAGAGCCTTTCAAATCCAGGAACGTCAGTAAAAGCTTCACTGACGTTCCTGGATTTGAAAGGCTCCGTGGGTTCGCGCCCCGGTCCAGGTAAGTCTATTATCGAGAAAAAATTCCCCTTCGATTAAGCATATATGAAAATATATTAATTCCGAGGGTAGAGCGAATTAGATATGAAAGGACATTATAGCTCGATATATGTACTATATGAATCACGGAAATGTAATATGACTTATATAGCTATATATATGCTTAAAAAATCACAGTAGATACACTTGACTTCATTAAATAAGCGAATACGACAGGAAACTGATAGACAGAAATACAAGCGCTTTTGTCTTTATTAAGACATCGTAATTGACGATGTCTTAATAAAGACGAAAAGGCTTTGATTTCTGCCCAGCATTTTCCTGTGTTATTCGCATGTATATATATTATTATATATTATTATTATATCTCTATATTATTAGATATATATATAATATATTTATATATATATTGACATTCATACATACATACATATATAAATATGATACCTTTTCATCCTCCCATAAAGTTCCTTGTGCAACCAAGTTCCCTTTGTGATGCGATAGTTTTTAAATCGTAGAGTTACAGAGAAATGAAAAGATTCTAGATAGACAGACGGTGTCTTGCATCAGTATGACCCAGCAGTATCTGGGTAAAACAATGTATCGTGGCGCAGAAACTGACGACGATCCTTCGACGTCGTATTGCTCTCAGTTGTCACGGAAGATTGTTAGCCAACAGGGTAGCCAGAGGTGGTGATCTTTCCACCGCACTTGATATGTGCCTTGCCAGTAAGAAGAAATCCAGGTCCTTTAAAAGTTCTCTAGGGAAACATCGACGATGCCTTGCATAGAAGGAGATAAGGAAAGAATCCTCAGTTCGAAAATGGCCCTTATTGATTATTCTCAGTCAGGCCAGACTGAGATCTTTTGCCCTGCAACTTTGAATTCAACTGCTTCCATTTTTTCATCGCTGTACCAGTTTCATTTTTCTTGTGTAAAAATTGGATCAACTTTTCTGTTTTCTCGTGCAAAAGTTTTATCAACTTCTGCTAAGATATCCTGGTCGTAGGATATTAAATTCAAGGATAATTATGCTTGCATAAATAGACATTTATTTTATCGGAAGATGAATAAAATAAAGTTTAAACCAATGTGCAGTTTTCGTAGGTGTCTAACGATTTGTTGCTATAAAGCGATATGGTAATACATTGAAGTTAAGGTTTATGATCGGAAACCAGTCGATAAAGATTATCATATTTGAATACAATCCAATTGAAGGAATGAAGTTCAAAGTAATTTCCCTTAAGATTGCGTTTGTCTGCTCTGGCTTGAATTGCTCTTTCCTCTTCATACCTTATGTCTGATAAGTCAGAGGAAACCATTATTTTTGCCTGTTACCATCAGGAGTTTTATTATATAACCTCATCCGAGAAGGTCACTGGTTCTTGCAAAAGGTTTCAGATTACTTATTGGAGAAAATCTCCTGTCGATCCACAACACACGACGAGAGAGAGAGAGAGAGAGAGAGAGAGAGAGAGAGAGAGAGAGAGAGAGAGAGAGAGAGAGGCAGGCTAAACAGCGTCAGACAATTACATGAGAGAGAGAGAGAGAGAGAGAGAGAGAGAGAGAGAGAGAGAGAGAGACTAAACAGCGTCAGACTATTACATGAAATGTCAAGAAGAAAAGTCAAAGAACTGGGCATATTAGCATCAGTTTGCCTTATATTTATATTACCTCTAGTTTTTGAAAATGTTTATGATTCATTGATGATATGCTATTCATGTTTAAAATGACGGAAGATAAACATATGCTTATAATTGACTTAATAAATTACCATTTTCCTGAAAGATACGACCTAAAATTGGCTTAATAAAATACAGTGTTTCATCAAAGTTGACACAAATTCGGGGAAGTCAAGACTACATTGCTTTTGCCGGTATAATTACATCCTCTTCATAATGATTTGTCAGCAACAAAAGTCCCATTTTGGATGTCAATTATATCCCCTGCCTTGTTTCCGCTCTCAGGAACAGAAGTAATATTTTCCACGTTATCTAGAACAACTGGGAGGCTGTTTGCCCAGAGATTATTAAAAGTAATAATAAGTTGTTTGTTGCATTATATTAGAAAGATCGCTCTGTGACTTACGATCAGATACGGCCTCCTTTACCACCAACAGTAAGTCAACTTCTCTCATAGTTACATTATGTTTGAAGAACTTGCGACACAATTACTTTCGTCCATTGGGCCACTTTTAGAGGCTGTTGACGGAAGAGAGGCGAGATGAACCAAAAATGTAGACCATGGCCTTTCCATGTTAATGTCACCGAAAAGGTTATTTGCTGAAGTGAGCCAGAACACCTTGAAAATCGAAAGTGCGATACTTGGGTCTTTTGCTTGTTTGAAATGAAAATTTCAAGGGCTTCGATCCTCAACACCGGCCATTTGTTAGTTGTATGGAATCCTGGTACCGTCACAGTCCCACACAGATGTACTTTGTGTTGTTATTTCCGCAGATGTGAATATTTTGGGGTTATGAAAGATATTCCTTAGAAGACTTGTCTCTATAACTGAAGGATGGTCATCACCTGAGTACTATTAAATGATAAGGTGTTACGGCACATTTTAGCGAGAGAATATGGTTATAATTATTGGTTGTAATTGTCACTACTTGGTGTAAGGCGACTTCATGTGCCTCCTGAGATAACCAAAACTGCCACAAATCAACGTTCGGTTGAGAAAGATTTCATTGAGATCGGTAGATGCTGAACTCCCCAGCAGTTCCAAATGCTTTAGTACTAAGTGCTTTAGTCTTTCTTAAGAAATGTTTGCATGTCAACGTTAGACAATGCTTATATCAGGAGTGACTTTGCCCTGTCGTTTGTAGAACAGTTATGAATGACGACATTATTACGTTGATGTGTGATGTAACAAAGAATCTGTTTATTCGGATGTTGCTTAACTCGTGTCTTCTCACTCAAAAGGCCAGTATGTATCCATATCAAGTGTAAAAATAACCTTTTATACGTAAAATATGTTTTAGTGTTATTAAAATCTCTATTGCATTATTTTTAAAGGGTTCACTGTAAAGTTGTATTAGTGAGAAATAACGTTTTTGTCATGTATTAGATGGCAAGATCGTCATAACAGGCTGTTGGTTATTTCAACCAAATAATATCTCTGGACGTAGAGTGGAATTATATATTTTAAATGTGATCATGACTCAAACTTCTCGTAATAATGAAATCTATTAAAGGGACAATATCTGTCGCCATTGCGAATCCATGTTACGGAAAAGATAGAACGGATGTATTTGGAATGCATTAAGGATGTTCTAGTTCTAGTTTATTCATTCTGATCCAGTATGTTGGAATACATAAGGATGTTCTATAGTCTATTCATTCTGATTCAAAATGAAATTTACTGATATGTAGAGGAACAATAGTCGAAAGCTGCTCTTATGTTAGGTGATCAAATACTAAGAAGAACACGTATAAAAATCTTCCAAGAAATTTGCAATAAGTTTGAAGGCACGACTAACCCCGTTTTCAATTAGCAGTGAATGGAGTTTGTTACTCTCTACTTTTTGGCTTTAATTGGATGAGCAGAATAAAACATTTCCTTTGTGAACCCGGTTATGTTGCTCATAAAAAATCATGGTTAGAATATAAGTGATAAATGTGTCAAGGAAAGTATGTTATGGCTAGCGAAAATGGGACGTCGTTTGTGCCACTTTTGAATCTAATTGAAGAAAAGTTAAAGGTTGAATAGGATGTGAATAGGATGAGAAGTATCGTGAGAAACTGTTACGTACTCCCTTATTGTATCATCAACGGTGATACCATCAAGAAATTAATGTGGCTCTGTCCTAAATGTTGAGAGGATGCCCATTTAAATATAAACGAATATGAATAAACGCAGAATATAGTAATTATGTTGAGGGATGCTAGAATTGCTGATATTGAAAGCTTCCAGGAAGAGATAGTTCGTGACACAGAACGGAAGCTTAAAAATTAACTATCTTTCGGAGAAAATCGAACCATTGGAAGCTGACTCTAGAATTAATCTCAGAAAAAAATGATGATTTATTGGAAATTGCTGAAGAAGATGACTGCTCCTAATATAGAGGAGATTTTTGCCGATAAAGAGATTCCTGGTAATTGACAGGTAAGTTTCTAATGGACATGTCCAACGGTGGAGGGTGATGTAGCAAACCAAATATTGATCTGAAAGTTTGAAGTCTGATGGAAATGAAAAAATAATTGTTATTCAAGCGGCTGCCACAAGTGGGACTACTCACATCATATAAAATGTGATCCAAAAATTAGAATTTTAGGTAATGATAATGGTGATAAAGTCGTTGCGATGGGGTACGTTTGACACTGGTGACAGATAGCACGTACTGCCTTCTTTTACAGTCAGGGAGGAATTCCATTGAGAAGGAATCTAATATCGAAAGTGATCACAGTTTTTGGTAATTGCCTAACAAAATAATATACTTCGAACTGTGTCAAAGGTATCGACTCCAAGAGACAGAGAAGACAAGATGCTGAAAATAGTGTAAGTTTGGAGAGGTGGCAATGTGTCGGATGTGGAAATAGAAAGAGCATTAAGTACTTGTCATGGATATATATATGAATGTCCGTAGTTGTGTCTGTGGGAATTGAACAATGATGAAGATTGGTCACAATTCAGGCGTGGGATTTTGATTACTCCTGTGTCTTTGGACTATGACCAATCTTACATCAGTTTTACAGGGAAATCATTTCCCCAGAGATTAATACAATATAAACGGTCAGTTTGGTATGGACAACGGAGCTCAGCTATTTTTGACCATATAGATAACCATAATCACAGAATAAACTGGAATTTGTCACGTTTAATTTATAGCTGTAAATGTCGGTACAAAAGTCAAATGATAGAGTCAGCATTGATTAAATAAAGACAGGTAATGAACATCTCAAATGGCACCTGGGATTCAGATATCATAGATAAAGTATTCCTTCAACCATCGCTTAAGAAGATTAAAGAGAAATTATCAGCTTGGGTGATCTAGTAAAATGGCTACCTGTGGATGGATCTCTTAGTATAGATACCACCTTTTAAAACTGTAGCTTCTCATTCACTACCTACTTGAAGAGAGAGACAGCAGCCTCTGAAATATAATACTTACTTTCTATATTTTGGCATTTTAAGGTACTCCTTTTATTAGATGGAATTCTTTTGTAACAACAGTTTTACCAGTCATACATACATACATACATATACATATATATATATATATATATATATATATATATATATATATACATATATATATATATCTATATATATATATATATATATATATATATATATGTATGTATGTATATATATATATATACACACACACATATATATATATATATATATATATACACGTATATATATATAATATATATATATATATATATATATATATATATATATATATATATATATATATATATATATATATATATATATATATATATATATAATGACTGTGGAAGTGTGTGTGGGTAGATGCATAGATGATTTTTTTTACATTATACAATTATTTGTGAATAAACTGAAGTTTCTATGAGGGTGAGTATCAGGAGAGGAAGAAGCGTATAAGAATACTTCCGCTCGCATTGTTGTGTTCAGTAAGATAGTCTAAAAGCAAGACGAATTACCACCAGACATAACCGAGCCTTCCACCTTTTGTTTTGCAGAATGGAGAGATACGAGAGCCTGGGCATTGTCGGGGAGGGTTCGTACGGCATCGTGCTCCGTTGCCGACATAAGGAGACTGGGCAGACCGTGGCTATCAAGAAGTTCCTCGAGAGTGAAGACGACCACACTGTCAAGAAAATCGCCCTCAGGGAAGTGCGCATGCTCAAGGTAAATCAATGATTTCAGTTATCAGAAATAGAAGCACATAACTTTCCCAATGCCAAATGCTCTGATTTTGTCACCAATAAGAGTAGCTGCAGTAAAAGAAACAGTAGTAGTGATTAGCATGATGATTCTAAAACTAACACTCAGAGGAGTGAAGGTTGTTTGCAGCCATACTTGTTGGCCGAGTCGATAAAGTCGTCACTGAAGGCCTGATTTCTCTAGTCACCCCGTAAGGTCCTGCTCTCCTATTGGTCAGCATCTTACCCTTGTGCTCTATGTATTCTATTGGTAAAAGGATGCTGTAAATTGAAAAACTTATTCATGCAATACATTTAATAAAAAAAACATTAGGTAAAGATAGAATAAAGAATAGAAATGAATGGTTATTATACTGTTTGATAGCTTCAGTAGTTGAAGAGAGATAATGAAAATTTATGGCTGACTGTGTGCTAGGAAAAGTGATTGCTTGGCGATCGTTCGGTATTCGTAAGTGCTGAACGTAAACAGAAGTTTGGAAGCTGTTTTTTTTATTGTTTATTATAGTTAATGGTTACTTAATAATTATTTGAAATGAGTACATGCAATACATTTAATAAAAAATTTTTTTGAATTAGATATCATAAAATATGAAATAAATCAGACTGCTATCATCGAAGCCAACAAATTTTCTAGAATTCTTCTTCTGTTTTAATATTAAGTATATGTTTCATTATAGCTATCAGTAAGTAACTCGGTATCTCCATTAGATAAAGATAGAATAAAGAATAGAAATGAATGGTTATTATACTGTTTGGAGGTTTCATTAGTTGAAGAGAGATAATGAAAATTTATGGCTTACTGTGTGCTAGGAAAAGTGTTTGCTTGGCGATCGTAAGTGCTGAATGTAAACAAAAGGTGGGAAGGTTTTTTTTTGTTTGTTTGTGTATTATAGTTAATGATTAATTAATGATTATTTGAAATGAGTACATACTGATTATTTATACATTTTATTGGCATATTCTAAGCTTTTAGCTTCTTAGGTTTCGATGTCAGAATCATAGACTAGACTACAGTAGCAACTGCTAACATAGGATAGGCTTATTGCCAAGGGACATATGCTAAAGTCCTAATATATGCAGTAAAAATGGGGTTGAACATTACATGCAGTTGAATATTACTCAAGTATGTACAGTATTTTGCCTTTTTGGAGTCATATTTCTTCCATCGGATCGACATCTTAACCCTAGAACATGTGTTGTAAGCCTGGAAATATAATTTACTGGGGTTGTTTTGTAGGGCTTGGAACGGATTAGGCATTTTACATGTAAAATGCGGTTCAAGATACGAAAAACTCATGATACGAAGGCCTCCTCGGAACAGATTAATTTCGTATGTCGAGGTACCACTGTGTAAATATATATATATATATATATATATATATATATATATATATATATATATATATATATATATATATATGTGTGTGTGTGTGTGTATTCATCAGTATATGCGCGCGCGCGCGCGTGCTGTGACCGATTCGTGCAACCCAGATCCAAATGGCGAAACGAAGGCATAATTCCGGGAGCTGTGCAGCGTAATCGTCTGATATCTGTCTAATGGTGACGACCTAATTTCAAGTCCTCATGGAACCTCGGGAAGTTACGACCATTGGCGTGTCAAGGGTGGCCCGTCTTGTCACGTTTGATTTATAAAATGCTCAGTTACCGCATTTATATCTGTTTCAAGGTGATCACCAATTAAAATGGAATTTGAATATTTCAAACTTCCATGTGAAATATATAGGATATGGTTTTCTTGTACTTTGCAATCTACCGCTCCAAGTAGAATCCTTACATTAGCTTTCCCACATTAGATGTCAGGAAAAGACTGATTTTCTGATCTTTTCACCGAGTAGCGCAGTCGAGTGGGACTGTGATAGATAATGCCCCACATTACGTATTGTCTCATTTTTTTTACTTTTGTCTTATAGAGCGAGGCGCAAGACGGCTATTGATCATGGTTTCATTGGATTGATAATATTCTCAGAGATTTTAGTAAAAGATATATATTATTATATAAGTAACATAATTATGATGTATACACACACATATATATATATATATATATATATATATATATATATATATATATATATATATATATATATACTATATATATATATATATATTTATATATCCATCACATTTTATTTACATACATATAACTTACGACAGCAGTCATAGAAACAAGTAGATGAGAAGAGAGGGGTTTGCAGCCCTCAGTTTTAACGAGATTCTGAATAGCTGCGGGTCTCATAAAAAGAGAAACGATATGAGCAAGCCTTTTGAAACAGACGGTTCCTATTTAATATTTGGCAGAATGTACGAAATGTCAATGTTGTGTAAGTTGAAGTGTTCAAAACAAATAAAATGCAATGTTTTAACCATATAATAATGACGAAATTATTTAGGAATGTTAATAACCCTTACATAAATGGGCTACCTCCATTACCTTGACATATATGACCAAATAGAGAAGGAAAATAGTTGTACATGGTAACGAAAATGAACGAAAGGTATAACGGAATGTGACTGCATTCCACGTACTGTTCGGGTGGACATAATGGCTGTGAATAAGCACTTTTCCACATCATGACAACTCGTCATTAAATGCTGGTTAAGACATTTTCCTTAGTTATTATTATCAGATGAGCTCCAATTCTATGGATAATAATAAGAGGCGAAATTGCCCGTTAACTGGCAACCAGGTGTCATCCGACCTCTAGCTTACTCGAGCACGCGCTAAAATCTACAGTCAAATATCGCGTTGGTTCACCAACGAATGTTAAAATAAATTGTTCTGTACTTTTTAGCATTCACATTATTTATTTTTTTACATTTTCATTCTAATAAAAAATCATAAATATCCTATCCTAAAATTCCTGTTTCTTTAACTTGACGCGAAACACCTTTTTTAGATCTTTTCAGGCTTTTCCATAGGGCTCTCCTAACCCCCCCCCCCCCTTCCCAACAGCAGCAACAACAACAGTAAAGTAGTTAGTAGGCTTACTCCCCCGAGTAAGCGAAAAGATATGGTAGCACGTTAACATGCTTCCAAACTAAATTTAACACAATGTGACACATGCACGCATACAAACGCGTGTGAGCGCACACACGCAAATATATCTATATATATATATAATATATATATATATATAGTATATATATATATATCTATATATATATATATATATATATAATATATCTATATATATCTTATATCTTATATATTATATATATATATCTAGATTACATATATACTATTTATATAATGTCATATCTATACATGATATAGATATCCGTAATACATATGTATATCATTATAACATTTATAAGTGTGTGTGCTTATACGCACTAGCAAAATGGCAGGCATTATCTAGGCAGAAAAATAGCTAAACAGTCACCCAGAATAGTTCTAGAAGAGGTCAAATTAGCTTAGTGAAACAAAGTTGGACTTCTTATAAAAGTTGGCCACAAATGATTAAATTTTGAGTGATATGACTGAAACATTTTAGAAGGTACCTTATGAATCTCTCTCTCTCTCTCTCTCCTCTCTCTCTCTCTCTCTCTCTCCTTGTGACGATTATGACCCAGAGCTGCGCAAGGTTATAAAAAGTCGGCATTGGCGTTTATTGACACCATGTATGTTCCGGGTAGCATTATTAGAGATTTATGGTCTCCAGACACTGTTGTTTCGGAAAAGAAATGTCCTACCACAGATTATATGTACGTATATATATATATATATATATATATATATATATATATATATATGTATATATATACGTACATATAAATTATTATACTGTGTGGCATATCAGTTCTTAAGTGAATTTTCCCTTAGGTGCACAAAAAGAAAAAAACAATGATTCTCTCGGCCAGTTCATACTGGAGATTATATTGATTTATTCTGACATTTAAGTCTTTCTTTGTTTGGCCCAGGTAAGTGAATCAGTCCGTAGTTGGGATTTTATATATAATATTGTTATTCGTTTGAGGAAAATTTCTTACAATCATATTTATTAAATATTTCAACATTGATTTGATGTACATACTTGAAGTCGATGAAGTAAGGCGGACAAAAGATTTTCTGATGTGATTCAGGCTTCCTGTCACTTTTATTCTGAAATGATTCCACGACATCATCGTAGCAGGTATCCAGATCCAAAATATGAACTGAATAACGCAAGTTCCTCCCTGCCTATTTATCTGATGTTTTCTAGTTCGTTACTCAGAAATTCGGGACTAACAACACCTAATGATTGCAGGAACACGCAGTGACCACAGAGGTTTCTCTATTAATATGATGTCCTCAAAGATAATGTAATTCAATCCTTTGTTGGTTTTATATTTATGCTAAAATGACATTTAAACTATTCACGCTTGATAACGACCTCCAAAAGGACAAGCAACCATCTTTTTATATTTCTGAAGACAGTTTGGTAGACTTACCCGATGCGTTGAATTTATCTCGAATGTTTTGTGCATCTGCTTCTCATCGTATCAAAATCTGTATTGTCGTCAGTTCCTGTGAGAAGTACGAGTTTATAGCCTGAAT
>NC_061094.1:20896961-20906961 GCF_015104395.2 Macrobrachium nipponense | reverse complement strand
CCATTGAGGAGTGAGAGATGTGTATTTCTGGCGATAGAAGTTCACTCTCGACGTGGTTCGGAAGTTACGTAGAGACGTTGGTCCCGTTGCTGAATAACCATTGGTTCCATGCAACGTAAAAAACACCATACAAACAAACAAACAAGAAAATGAAAAAGTAAATACTCTAAAACAGTGGTTTCCAACCTTTTCTAATTCTTGCCTCCCCGCCCCCCGCGCCTTCATTGAATGGCACATTCTCTGCGCCCCCTTCCTTAAATACTGTAGTTTTCAGCTTTGCAAAACGTTACTTTCGTTATCTTTTATAATGGTTTAATAATTAATTTCTTGATATAGAATTTGAAATAGTTTATATACTTAGACAATTAAATTTCAGATTTATATCTTACATATTTTCTCAGTATTTTGACATTCTGTATTCCATCATAATTAATAATATTCAGATATAATTATCCCCTTCATCAAGCATTTGCGCCCCCCCCCCCCCCTTGGCAGCCCTTTGAGCCCCCAGAGGCGCGCGCCCCACAGGTTGAAAACCACTACCCAAAAAGAATCTCTAAAATTGCTTTCCAGAAAAAGATTGAATGTAAAACGGAATATGTCCACTTATTAATCAATCAGATTGACACAACATATTAATCAATCAAGATTGACACAACATTTTAATCAATCAAGATTGACACAACATAGTAATCAATCAAGATTGACACAACATATTATCATCAAGATTGACACAATATTTTAATCAATCAAGATTGACACAACATATTAATCAATCAAGATTGACACAACAAATCAATCAAGATTGACACAACATTTTAATCAATCAAGATTGACACAACATATTAATCAATCAAGATTGACACAACATTGCAGTAACATTTTCATGTTTTGGTTTTTTGGGCGTTGTTAAGGAACAAAGGGTATGTCAGAATATCTCATGGGTCACCAAAACATCGTTTCACAAGAGTCAATTCCTCTATTTCTTTTAATTTCCCTCATGTTTTTGAATTTCGCTTATGGTTTGCAAGAAGAAAAAAGATCGAACAAGTATCAGAAAGACTTGTAGCAATATATATATATATATATATATATATATATATATATATATTATATATATATGTATGTATGTATGTATGTATGTATATATATATATATATATATATATATATATATATATAATATATATATATATATATATATATATATAATTGAGTATACGCACTCCCAAGACCCTGTTTTATGAGTATCAAGTGTAAAGAAATGCGAAAGTCATTGACAAGTCTCAACACAAGATGATTTGGTTAATGTTTAAATTACAGTTTTTTTGAAATAGTTTTGATAGTACACTAATTATATATGATATGCTAAATTCCTGGCCTCTTCCTATCTGACGGCTTATGACAGAGATTTCATACACATATCAGAGATGATATCTATATATTAATCTAAAAGAATTATTGTTTACTATCTTATTAATTCGACAGGAAACTACTACTTTTAAATTGGCTAAATGTACGATTGCTGTTTATCTGTATTTACCCACAGAGCAAAAAATATTTAAGATTGGGAGAAAAATGATGATATTATGTAGTAAATCAAAAGTTTTGTGCAATTTTCGTTTTTCGAATTTATAGATTTCAGGAATAAGTAGGTTTCTTTATCTGCCATGTTTACACAACCTTTTTCTGTGGGACGAAGGTTGAGGAAGTGATGTCTGCTCTTCATGTCATCACTAAAATTCATCCGGAGTATGGTCGCAGTGAGGATTTCATTTCCCTTTACTTAATTAAGAAGAGATAGTAAAAATAACTATGACACTGGCGAAACAAAATCTCTTTTAAGTTTTCGTCCCATCGAACTAGGACCTTATGAACAAGCGAATATTCCCCAGAAATTAAAGTCCGCCATGAAGCGTTCTCTCTCCCGCTTTCATTACTAGAAATAGCTTAACAATGGAAAATCGTTGTCAGGGTCTGTCGATTTGAATTTGAGTGCACCTGGGTTAGCTATCCATCTGAGCAGCGGTTTAAAAATGCAGAAAATGAAATTCTTCCATTAAATGTGGTAGCGCCTCAATGGCGTGGTTGGTATGGTATTATCGTCCCACCTCGGTGGTCGCGAGTTACATTCTCGGCCATTCCATTGAGGAGTGAGGGATGTGTATTTCTGGTGATAGAAGTTCACTCTCGACGTGGTTCGGAAGTCACGTAAAGCCGTTGGTCCCGTTGCTGAATAACCACTGGTTCCACGCAACGTAAAAACACCATACAAACAAACATTAATTGTGGTAATCTTTTTAAGGAGGAGACTTATGCGGACAAATAATTTTGCCAAGTGGCTAAAATTGCCTCTGCAGTTCTATAAGGTTTCCTGCCCATTATGATTATTATCTTTATACTGTTTATTAGAAATCCAAGCCACGTGGCTGTGTTCGAAAAGTGATTAATTAACTTGCCGTTAGTGATTATGATTTGAATTTTAGTGTTGTAGGGATTCGTCTGAAAAAAACCCAAATATATTCGTAGTTCGTCATTTAAACGTCAGTTTTTATGTTGTATTCTAAAGCATTCCACTGAATCAGTTTGTTTCTCTTACAATTGAAACGAACTACCTCGCCTCCCAGCCTCCTGTATCGTGATAGGATTTGTCAGCAAGTCGAGATGAACTCTGTTAGTTTGTAACGGTAGGAAATCCTTGGATAATATTAGCAGTAGAAAAGAAAAAGGAGAAAGAAATGACAGTTAAGAAAATCGGTTGTCATTCTGCTCCAACAGCGTAAGTTCGCTCAATAGCGCCTGTTTCCCATTTCCAGTAGGGGGTTAGTGCCGTCAGTGCATCTCACGGGTTGCACCGTAGGCATTACTATAATAAAGGTTCTTCCCCGCGTCCTTTCGGCCCCTAGATGCAGCCCCTTTTACTGCACCTCCATTCATATTCACTCTTTACATCTTGCTCTCCACCCTCTCCTGACACTTGTTACGTAGTGCAACTGCGAGGTTTTCCTCCTGTTACAGCTTCAAATCTTCCTACTCTCAATTTCCGTTTCATCGCTGAATGACCTCATAGGTCCCAGTGCTTGATCTTTGGCCTAAATTCTATGTTGCATTCCTGCTTCCCATTGACACGAGCCATCGAATCTCCAGACTGACTGATTTCCCATCTTTCAGAAACTCCGCCACGAAAACCTTGTGAACCTGATTGAGTTCTTCCGACGCAAGCGCAGATTGTATCTGGTGTTTGAATACGTCGACCACACCATCTTGGACGAACTGGAATCCACGGAGACCGGCCTGGAGGAAAGCAAAGCCAGAGCTCACATATTTCAAGTTCTTAGGGGCATCGCCTTCTGTCACCAGAATCAGGTACAGTTATATACAGTTTTTTTCCTCTCTCTCTCTCTCTCTCTCTCTCTCTCGTCTCTCTCTCTCTCTCTCTCTCTCTCTGATTTCTCAGTTCAAGAAGCGCAAGTTTGCAGAATTTACCTCCAAGGATAAAAAAGATGAAATCATCGTAACCTCCAGATAAATGACGCTATTAATGTTTCCTTTCGAAAATACGAATCTGGTCTCGTCTGCTCTCAAAGAATGGCAGTTCGGTTACCGTAGACGTGAACCGTTCAAGCAAATAGACCTGGCCATATGACCTCAGGTTATGTAAATGACGAGGTATGGAGGTCGTTATAAACAAATTCTCTGAAAGGGAGGTCATCTCATCATATTTATTCGTTGACTTCATACGGGATACAAGTTGCGTAAATGGTAAACCATCTATCCGAAATAGGCGAATTTCTCAGCTTGTTCCTTTAATTCTTTCCTTATATGATCAACTGATGCAATTCTTTAGAGTCTGTTGGTATATTGTTAATGAAAGAGCTTCATCTCCCTAAAAGAAATGCGGGTTGCAAAACCACTGGCCAGTTAAAATGTGAAATTTGAGATGCAAAATAACTTCTCAATAATCCCTTATTTTTCTCAGTCATACCTTAAGGGCCTTGCACTTGGAAGCCGTTAGGGACACTAACACACCTCTTGGATCTGTGATGCACATCGTCGGCTTGATCCTCTAGTAGTACCTACTGAGTAGATTTCAAGGTGGTTTTATTATTATTATCATTCAGATTCTACCTTCACACTAAAACCCAGTGGAATTGATCAGTCGAAACGTTAATATACTGTCTTGTAATTTCTGCTGTCGCTGCTAAAGAATAATATTAAATTTATGAAAAATCTAAGCGATGATTTGGAATTCAAATTAATTCTCGCTTGCTGAATACATTTTAGTAATACAAAGTCATGACCTTTGATGAGGCCTCCACTGTCCAACAGTAAATGGTTATCTGTTAAGGAAATGTCATTCCCAAAGGTCGAATATCTAAGCTAATTTAACTGTGGCATTTGAAAGTGTTGTTGTTAAACTTAGGAACATGTTTTCAGGCAGAAATTACGGAAACATCTCTAACACTTTAAAGACAACGGGAAACCTCTGTACTAGGTTGAATATCGGAGGAAAAATATTACATGGCCTCTTAATGATATCCATAGCTGCCTTTCTGGCATCTTAATGCACAGCTTCTCTCCTCTCTCCTCCTCCTCATTCTCTCTCTCTCTCTCTCGTCTCTCTCTCTCTCCTCGTCTCTCTTCTCTCTCTCTCTCTCTCTCTGATGGTTAGTATTACAATCTTATGTAAAGGAAGTGTTTTACCTGTGGTCTGGTTTTCAGACAGAAAGATAAACAAGGTGCCGACTAACATGAGTCGTCTAGGTCAGCGGGTAAACATGACCTTTTCTTCCTCATGAAGATGAAATACGACCCCGCTCTTGTCAAGGAAGTCTCAACAGTTTTTAGTTTCTTTTTACTTTCATGATTTGATTTTATGAGGTAAATATTCAATCTTAATAAATCTTACTGAAAAGGAAATAACTACTCCAGGAACACTTTAAAAAATTTATATTTGCTTACATAAAAAAGTTATTTCTAGGTAAATACTAAGGGTAGTTACTGGCTAAAAGTGCAGAAAGGATAAATTACTGTAAGTCGCATTGTTAAAAGCAAAAATTCAATGATAGTCCCATTGGTTACATGGAACCGGCATCCTAAAAGTGCCTAGCTGTTTAATGAGGAAATACGGGAAATTTGTATTAGAAAATAATTGTACAGATATTGCTGTAGATTTATTTGTAGAAGTGGGAAATTCTAGGTATAAGTCATGAGATCATTTTTTATTTCCAACGACAGATCATCCATAGAGACATCAAACCCGAAAATGTGTTAGTGAGCAGGTTGGGTGTTGTCAAACTATGCGATTTTGGCTTCGCCCGTTTGCTAGCAGGACCGGGCGAGTCCTGCACAGATTACGTTGCTACAAGATGGTACAGAGCTCCTGAGCTTCTTGTGGGTGACACAAGATATGGAAGGTTAGTTATTGGGTTCATTTATTTTGCGCATCTTTGTTTTAATGCATGACCTATAAGCTTAATTCTATAAGTTTAATTGAAAAAATCCATATATCTCTCCTGAGATTGTAACGCACAATTAATCACAAAGAGACACACACACACACACACAATATATATATCAAGCCATTTCGCTGCTTCTCTCGTCACAGGGGAGGATACACACAGAGCAATTGTTATTTTCTTACTTAACTGTTGAATAGGGGACCAACTTCCTTAGCAGAAAACTTTCACCAAAATAGCCCTTTCATATGCCTACACAGGTAGCTCATCAGCAGACCACTAACCAACGCTTTCTACAGACAGTACCCTCCCTGTGCTTCTTGACTACTTCTTGCACCTCCAGATGTTATTAAGATCTTTCAATTTCAATACCCCTTTCATTCCGTGTGTGAGCACTCGCCAGGTCTTCTTCTCCTCATCCCTCTGAGCACCTCCAAAACATGCACTCTTTCCACACAAACAGTCGTCCTCTATTTTAACCGCATGACCATGCACCTCTAAACCATGTCATCCTCGTTTTTGCAATTATTAGTATGTCATATCTACTAAGCAAGCACTTCCCACTATACCTGCCACACGCTAAGTTGGCGGTGATGCCCCGCCCCTTGCTAAGCGAAGGTGGTAATTGGATTACAGCAACTATTCGTGTGGCTATTCATTTGAGTGTGTTGAAGGCGCTTGCAATTACTAATTCGGGTTGTTTTTATTGTAGAAGTTAATTATACTCTTTAAAGAAACTGAAAATGTATGTTAAATGATGAAAACGTTTGAGAACTTTGAGAAAACTATCACTAAAGTATAACTCAAATAGTCAAAGTCAAGGATTTTACACGATTTCGAATGCACCCTGATTCATTTATCTTCAATGTCCCGTAGATATATAAGAAATTGGTCAGAATCATGTATGTTGTAAAGGTCATTTAAATACGGAGATGCTATATAGTATGAATGTGTAGTCCACGTGTCCAAATAACATACTTAATGGTTAGAAAACATGCGCCTTATCTAGGGAGGCAGAATCATCACTAAAATAGCCAGTTACTGTAATTGGCGGGAATTTCAAACTCAGTTGTTAACCGAGCTAACATTGAAAAAAGAAAAACAGCTCTCAGCTCAGTAACCATCCAGCGATATACTATACAAGTATAAAGGAGTAACTATAATAATGGAGGATTGCTTAAAAGACACAAAACGTATGGGACGGATAACGAGCCAGACAAGAATCTTCGTCATTAAGGTCTGCAATTATCTTCGTGAGCAATATGATAAGGAAGGCGAAGATGACATCGTAAAGAGGACTGCTGTTGCAACAGGAATATCTGTTCGTTCCATTCAGCGGATAAAGCAGCAACACAAGCGTGGAGAGATGCACTCTCCACCCCCTAGGTCAAGAAAGTCGCCAGTAATGGGAGCCTTAGATGATTTTGATAAGGACTGTGTACGTCGGGAGATAATGGCTTTCTATGAAAGAGGTGAAATTCCAACAATAGAAAAACTGCTGGATAAGGTGAAGAAGCCACCTCTGAATTTCCCTGGTGCTTATATGTCCCTTCTCAAACTTGATAAGGAATTCGGCTTTTGTTATAAGAAAGTTGAAAGCGGTAGGAAGCTCTTGATGGAAAGGAACGATATTGTTCTTGCCAGAAATAAATATCCAACATGATAGTATGAATCATACATGCTTCCTATCATGGATTCAAACACAGCTACTGGTAAACATTCTCGCTAGGTCGCTCATTGTCTTAGATAATGCTTCATATCATTCAAAAATATTGACCAAAGCACCTGTCAGCAGTTCAAGGAAATCGGATATTGTCTCCTGGTTAACTAACCACAATATAGCTCATGACCCTTCCTATACCAAAACCGAACTTCTAGATGTGGTAAAGCAGCACAAGTCCCTCCAGGAGTATGAAATTGACAAAATCGCTAGAGATGCTGGCCATGAGGTACTCAGACTTCCTCCTTATCACTGCGAGTTCAACCCGATAGAATTGATTTGGGTACAAGTAAAAAATGAGGTTAAGAAATGCAATTCAAATCCCAATCAGACTTTGACAAATGTTGAACGCATAACTAAACGTGCAATAGACAGAGTAACAGCAGAGGACCGGAAGTCATGTATGCGTCATGCAAGAGAAGTGGGGGATATTTATAGGAAAGGGGATATAGCATGTGACCATCTAACTGAGAAATTTAAACATCACCAGTGACAGGGAGGAATCGGAAAGCGATGATGAATGATTTAGTTATTTCAAGTTATTGTTTGATGTAGCCTATCCAATGATTGATTAATGTATTTTTTTGTTGTTGAATCAATTAAATGTTTAAAGTATCAAGATGTATGTTTATTTTACCTAAGCATGTTTACATATATTTGAAGCAAATTTCCATTCTTAAAAGTTTGTTAGACCAGGTTATAACGCAGTGAAACTTCAAGGTATCAGTAGCAAAATATAGTGGGTGGAGGATGAGGGTCAAGCGCTCTTCTCTCTTTTCTCTCTCCTCTCTCCTCTCTCTCTTCTCGTCTCTCTCTCTCTCTCTCTCTCTCTCTCTCTCTCTCTCGATTTCTACGAGTTTCTGTAGAAATAGCAAATTATTCCGGTGCTCGAATTTTTCCGTAGATTTCATAAATTAATTTTCAGAAGTAGCAAATTATACAAATGGCAACACTGACTTAATCAGTCGAGTTGTCTCATGGCCACGTTGTCTACGGTGAGCGAGCTGTCAAAATCAGGTGATCGCTGAGCGGCTGTTTCTCTCAATACACCTCCTCCCTACTTCCAACAGGCATATTTCGTGGTGTTTTATGTTTCATATAATTATACGACATATTCAAAGGTATGCAATCGACAGCATATAAGTTATCATGAAACTTGGATTGTATTGTTTGATTTATTGAATCCATATAATATAACATAATGCTCCGAAATAAAGCATTGCTTACATTCGACAAAGGTTTTTATCTTTGGCTTCGATTTCCTGTAATTTATAAAACTTCTGGTTTCCCTACTCCGAATAGCATTTTAATTATATGAAAATATTTCTAACTCTAGTTCTCCAATGATTAACACTTAATAAGGTAATAGAAAGAGGATTCTATCGTATCATACTATTTTCTGTGAATATACAAGAAAGGACTCGAACTAACGAAGTGGGCGGACCATCACCGCCAACTTAGCGTGTGGCAGGTTTAGTATATTTGTACTTCACTTTCAAAGTGAGATTTGGATCAAACACCTCACATTCGTACCTTGGCTCCCATAAGCACTCTTAATCTTTTGCACACATCCTGCCACCGTCTGGCTTCACCTGCACTTATTCTGTACACCTCGTCTGTCATCTTGCCATCATTTAATGCCAAATACCTATATGAATCTACCACATACTTCCGCAATCATTTATACTAGCTTTCATTGGTCTGTGTCCGTCTCTGGTTGTTTTAATTTGGTCTCATATTTACTCAAAGATTTCTTCTATCACAGGCATTTTGAAGCTTCCATTAGATTATGCAGTTGTGCCAAACTATCCTCAGATAAAACTGCATAATCTGCAGACAACAGCCACTCGATGCTCCATTCATGATTTAATTTCTTATCCCACAAAATTCCACCAAAGATTAATTCCTTTCCTCTGACGTCTCGTATCACATCATCCATTAAGATACGAAACAGACTTGAATATAACTTAACCTGATCTCAAACCCACATTTACGCCGGCCAGTCTTTTTCCCACCTTCATTACCTGATGTGCTTTGAATCCATTATTAAAATTCTTGGTCGTGTCAAACATTTATTATATGCACTTCACCTTCACCAACTTATCCTATATTCATTTGCGTGCATTCAGAATATATATATATATATATATATATATATATATATATATATATATATATATATATATATGTATATATATATGGTATAACATATTTTCATATATATTAACTAAATGGGAATTTTTTAGTAGATAATAAATTTATTGTTTCGTGGGATCGATCATGGCCAGAAAAGAACTTGGGACTGCCGTGACGCACCTTCAGCCACAGAGCTAAGGTGTGTCACTGAAGTCCTGAGTGTTCTTGTCTGTCTATGGTTCGATCCCACGAGACAGCAAACATATCAACTGAAAATTCCCCCTTTGTTAACGTATATGAAAATATATTATTTTTTATGTAGAGTGAATTGATATTAAAGGGCATTTGTAGCTTAATGAATTATATATATATATATATATATATATATATATATATATATATATATATATATACATATATATATAATATGTTATAATAGATTTTTTTTTTCAGTCATATTCAAGGTAAACACTTTTTTGTGATGCCATTTTGTTTGCAAGTACTGGGTCCTGTGTTTGTGTGTCATTTTCATATTACTGTTGTATCAGTTATTCATGAGCTCTTTTCTTTCTGCAGAGAGGGTGGATATATGGGCATGCGGTTGTCTCCTGTCAGAAATGCTTACTGGAGAACCCCTTTTCCCAGGAGAATCTGACATTGACCAGCTTTTCCATATCATACAGACA
>NC_061094.1:20889461-20891961 GCF_015104395.2 Macrobrachium nipponense | reverse complement strand
AGCTGCAGCTTCCACACCATTGATGGGGTCTTTCCCGTCTTGGTCGAGCCGTGCTCACTCTTTTGTTGCAGCTTGTCTTTGTTTAGAACCAACAGCTCGCCCACATGCCCAGTCACTCCTATCCCATGATTTTTTCATTCATGATGGGTTTCCTGAGGCATTTATACCTATCCTAAGACAAAAGGTACAGCAGGAGTTTAGTGGAAATGTTCTTCTCGGTGTAAATGGAAGGAGGGGATCTAGTACAAATGAAAAAAGAGGGAGGGTGCGCAAGGGGCCTGGTGGACACAGCCCAGAAAGCATATATGGTCGTAGCATTGCTAGACCACTTCCTCCCCAGCCGACATCAACTACTTCCAGATCAGAAAATGCACACTCAGTTAGGTTGGTCATTTCAATTTGTGTGTGTTTTATATGAAGATGTTTGGGATATTTTCGTTAATGAATGATTTTCAAAGATTTTTTCTATAACATTTGTTACGGTTGTTTGAAATTGAGTTGTAGCCTGAAGAAACTGTTTTAACATTGTAACTTAACTGAATTTCAGAGCTTCCCCTACAAAGCAACCAACATTCTGCCAACCATCTCAATCGATACCAGCCACCAAACCCTCAGTGTCGTTTGCACCATTGACCCCTTCCCACCAGAGGTCGAGTGGGATATCAGGACCTAATAGTCTTGCTCCAGCTATAGCAGAAGATGCACCTTTGAGTCCTAGATCATCTCTAATTCCTCCTCTTAGAGATTCACATACTATCATAACGTCTAGTGTGATTTCGAATCCTGTTCCAACGAGTACAAGCAACAATAATACAATAGCCCTAACTCTTAACATCACAGGGACAACAAATACTGCATCACCAGCAAGAAATAGCAGGTCAGAGGATAAGTTATCTGAACATTCCTGTAGTTTTTGCTAATCTTGAAAAGTTGCAATCTGCAAAATAATATGAGTTTTCATTTAGTTTTCAGAGATATAAGCCAGTTATGGTTCTGTCTTATGCTATATCTTTTTAAGATAAGGTTTGGATTAGGTTAACTGCTTGTGAATATATTACTTGCAAGGAATATTAGAGTCAATTATTATCTTGTATACATTTCATGTAGACCAACAAAACTTTAAGCCATACTATGTACTTGTTTTTTCGTTGTTTCTTCATTTGTTGATCATGCTATATCACCCATTATTTTTTCTTGGTAAAACTGCAGTACTTTAAGGGAATGTTGTATTTTTCATGTGGCATATTATATTTGTAATGGTAGAGTAGTGTTTTCTTGTTAGTGTTATGCAGTATTTTATATTGCAGGGTAAATGAGAAAGGGCGTAAGTCACCAGTCAATCTGTGGGGTACTAACTCAAAATCTAGAGGACAAGCTCTGTGCATTCAAGGACAAGGGCAAGGCATTGGCTCTTCACATATAAATTGGGAAGATGATGACAATTTTGGAATGGCTCTGGATGGTCCTTCATCCTTTACTTCATGTAATCGTCAACTTGCCCTTGAAAGCAACAAGAATTTAGACAGCACTCGAAATATAGACTTGAGTCGTCATCCTTACACTATCAGCTTGGACAGGACAAAAGAACTTTTTGGCAGAGACAGTTCGTATAGAGATAATTCCTCCCACAGAGAGTTCACTCGTGACCCCTTAAGAGAGATCAGGGACAACCCTCGAGATCCTTTAGGACTTAATAAGGAACTCAGAGAATCTATTCGAAGACCCAAACTAGAAATGGGATGGGCAAAACCTCGACTTCTGAATGATGATTTGTCTCTGCCAAATGTCCCTGGTGGTAAGAAATTCCTTGGATCAAGATTTTCCTTTTGGGATGCTTCAGAAAACACTGGTATTATGAGATATACTGGACCTTTGATAGAATAGTTTTTGATTGACATTGACGAATTTTGCCCTATTTAATACTTGTAGATAAACTTATATGTTACCAGGTATGCTTCCTCTTATGTGTATCGTAGTACATATCTGAAAACAACATCACATTATGAGTCTCATGTTAAATTTTTTTCAGTTACAGGTGCTTTATCTAATAATGGGAATAGTAGCCCTAAAAAGAATAGCAATTCTGTACCTGGATCAAGCAGCTGGATTGTTGGAAATAAACCCCCAAGGCCAGGAGTTATTATGCCACTCCTCAGTAATAACAAGAGCAACTCAGCAACTTCAGTGAGTACTCAGTAAGACCAATTCATTTAGTTTTACCAAATACTGTGTGGCTTCTCCAGCCAGACAACCAGCAAATGTTACCTAGTTTCTGTCTGTGCCTGTCTGTTTGTCTGTTTCTTTGGCCTTCCCTAAGTTCAATTCCTGGGTGACAAAGAAATAGTATGGGAGCATTTGCATAAAACCCAGGTAACCTCTTTTGACCTAAGCAGTGAATTTGGATCGGGTCATAAGTTGACTTGTGTGTCTGTTGCAGTTTGTGGGGTGGAGAGTGAGAGTTGAAAAGAAGGTGGGAGGGAAAGAAATACAAAAACTCATG
>NC_061094.1:20866886-20888961 GCF_015104395.2 Macrobrachium nipponense | reverse complement strand
TACAAAAACTCATGCAGATTGTACTTGCAAAGTTAAAAACTAATATAAAGGTACCCATAGCCTGCACACTTAACTCTCTTCAGTTCATACAAACAGGTGAGATAATTATCCTTTGATGTTTTCCGTGAGAGCCCTTTGAAGACGACTTGAAAAGGACTTTACAGAAAGCCATTAGAATGTGGCAACATTAAGTTTGAATGTCATTTGAAGACAATTGAGTTTCTCTTATCCTTGTTTTATTTGCTGGGCATATTCATTTGTTGGGAAACAGATGTTAGAAAAACGGCTGATGTCTCTTTGTGGTACTATTTTGCAGTACAAATTCCCATTGTTTTATAACTGTAAAGCTGGGAGCAAAAGGTTGGCGCACTAAACAAGAATAGCAAGCATGAATGGATAAGACTTACAAAAAGCCAAAATAACTGGGATGAAGAAATCTTTTTTCAGGTCTAAGAAGAACAAAATGAGTTTATAGAACCTATTTCTCAGTTTTGATGTAACAAACTGACAGAAGTGAATAGTTAGATTATTTTGTTATCAAACAAAATCAAACCATTGGATTGGACGAGGTGGTGGAGAGAAATAAGTAATAACTGCATCTTTCTGACAAAGTTACTGAGTCCATTCAAGAGTACTAAAGGGAAAAGAAATGTTTAGGAGAATTACTGGCAAAACTGAAGAAAAGAAGAGGTGGACTTGAAATGTTCTCTGGTAGATGAGACAATGAGTAGGTAAAAGAATAGAACCTTTATTCAATTTGCTAAAAATAGGGAAGAAACCAGATGCAGTGCCATGAGTGGCACCACGTTTATAGAACAGTGGGGTACAGCCGTTTGACTAACTAAACCGTATCTTATACTCTTAAAATGACAAAAGATTTTTTAAAACCATGCAAGAATGATAAATATAGTAAGATATGAAATAAAGTCTCCAGCATATCTACCTAGCAGGGGCCATACTGGATATGGAAACAGAGCAATAGTTCCTTGAATAGAATTAATCAAAGCAATTAGGTTTGAATGGTCACTGTTTTTTGGTGGGATATTATAATTAGTATTAGTACATGTTTCTCGAAGTATTTGAATATAAAGGCATTAATAGTATGAAAAAAATCTAAGGAGTCAGTTTATCCACAAAAATCTCAAAGACTTACATGAAATAGGCTCCTTCAGAAAACCTAACCTAGCACATCTTCAGAAGCACATCTGAGTACTAACCTAAACCTTGGTGCAATCATGACAAATTATAATGGATTTAGAAAGTTGTTGCCAGCTTATTAAGTATAAGTTCGTTGCTAACATCTAGGAACAAACAAAGGTGACCAATGAAGAGTTATCTAAAACAAAATTTCACAATTAGTGCCGGTGGAGAGGATTAACAGATTGTGTTTAGAAAGCATGGCTGTTACCCATATGGGAGGAAACTCTACGGCTATCCTTTGACTGGTAGTTCATTTAGTTCTTCTAGATACGTACAGTGGTACCTCGGTTTTCATACATAATCCGTTCTGGAACCTCCTGCGATATCCAAAACGTACAAAAACTGAAACAATAATTCCCATAAGGAATAATGTAAATAGTATTAATGTGTTCCAGACCCCCAAAAATATTTCTAAAAAAATATTTTACAGGGAATAAACAATTTTACATATAGAAAACAATGAGAAATAAATATAAATGAATAATGAAATGAATAATGAACATTTAACATCACTCTTACCTTTATGGAAGACTTGTTAGAGTATGGAAGACAGAGAGAAGGGGAGAGGGAGGAGGAGAGGTTACTGTTTGGAAGGGGATTCCCCCTCCAGAAGGATTTCAGGTATCAAGAACCTATCTGGGGTTACTTCTCCTCTTCATTTTTTACTGGCACTGTCTGGGGTTACTTCCCAATTTTGTTTTTTACTGGCACTAGGACCAGCTTGAGAGTCACTGGACCCCTGCCGAATAACAAAACTGTCCAGAGGCATTTGTTTCTGACATCTCTTCAGTATCTGCCTAAAATGGTACAAAGTTTGTCATTAAAGAGAGAATGGATTGCAACGTCTTTGTTAGGATGATGTGTCTCAACAAAATATTTCACATCACTCTACTTCGCAATCATTTCTTTGATCACTGAGGTAGGCAAAGTATCCCTCTCTTTTTCTTCTCTTCCTCAGATTCCTCATCTGCCATCTGTTGCTTTTCCTGTTGAAGGTCTTGCAGCTCCTCAGTGGTTAGCTCTTCCCTGTGGGCATCTACTAACTCTTCCACATCCTTGCTACTCACAGCCTCGAACCCTTTGAAATCCTTCTCAAGGTAACACTCTAGCCACAATTTTCTCCAAGCAGAGTTCATTGTCCTGGAAGTCATTCCCTGCCAAGCCTCATTTATAAGACTTGTGAAGTTGAAGATGTTGAAGTGATCCTTCCAGAACTCTCTTAGGGTCAATTCAGCATCTGAGGTCACTTCAAAGCACCTTTGGAACAGTGCATTTGTGTAGAGTTTCTTGAAGTTAGAGATGATTTGCTGGTCCATGGGCTGGATGAGAGAAGTGGTATAAGGGGGCAAGAACTTCAGAGTGATGAATTTGAATTCATCCAACAACTGGTCTTCCAAGCCAAGAGGATGCGCAGGAGCATTGTCCATTACCAGGAGGTACTTGAGGGGCAATTGATTGTTGTTGAGGTATTTTTTAACACTTGGGCCAAACATTCCATTTACCCACTCAACAAGAATTTTCCTCATGACCCATCTTTTTTAATTGGCCATCCACATCACAGGCAATTTATTCTTGATGACATTGTTTTTCTTGAACACTTGGGGAGTTTCAGAGTGATACACAAGTGGGTGCTTCACTTTGAAATCCCCATTGGCATTCTCACAGACCAAGAGTGTTAGCCTACCCTTCACAGGCTTGTTGGGCCATGGTAATGAACTTTCCTCCTGCATGATGTAGGTCCGTTTTGGTATTTTTTTTCCAGAGCAGGCTTGTCTCATCACAATTGAAGACCTGTTGTGGGTAGAATCCTTCAGTCTCAAGATACACCTTGAATTCACCAAAGAATTCTTTGCCGACATGTTTATCTGAGCTCGCAGCCTCCCCATGCCGTACAACACCATGGATGCCTGTACACTTTCTGAATTTTCAAACCTAGCCTCTGCTGTCCTTGAAATCACCAAGAGCAGCACTTGTTGGCATTTTCTTACTTAAATCAGCCTGCAACATCCTAGCTTTCTCACAAATGATCGCTTTAGACACACTATCCCTCACTACAGTAGCTGTTTTTTGTTGATCCACACTAGCAACAGCTTTTCAACATCTTCCACTTATTGCGATCTCTGTTTTGATAATGACATGACCCCTTTCGCAACATCAGCTGCCTTGATTTCATGTTTCTTTGTTAAGATAAGAGCTGATTGTCAACACTAACTTGCTGTACATCCTAGTGAGATCAGCTACACGTGCACCACTTTCATACTTCACTACAAGTTCTTTCTTAAATTCAATTGTATTCCTGGCCTGTTCAGTGAGAAACAAAAGCAGAATGGGTCAAGAGAGAAGATGGGATGCTTTGTTTGGGTGCTCGATATGGGGCCAGGTTACATGCTGGGGCCCAGATGGAGCGTTTCCGAGTGTATGAAAACCAAGGAAACGTACGATAACTAAAATAAAATGTAGGAGAAAAAAGTCTATGAAAACTGAAATGTATGAAAAGAGAGGTGTACGAAAACCGAGGTTTGACTGTATATGGTAAAACCTGTTTGAAATGTTAATAATCCTAATAAGTATTGGGTTGTAATACTTTTTCATTGGTATTTAAACATGTGTGACAATATTTACTTGAAAAATTTAGCAGTTTAGGAGCTGTACTAGTGATTAAAACATTATTGTATTACATAGTTTATCTTGATGATAAGAATATGGGTGACTTGAATCCTCAGAGCAGAGAGCAGAAAGTTTTCAGGAAACTGTTCACCCAAATCTTCATGTCACAGGGTCTTGCTGATGGTTGATGAGCTGCTAACTAAAGTAAGATTATTTCGTGATGAATGTAATAATGACTTTCTAATTAGTATGTTTTGAAGGAAGTGTTTTCCCCTCAGCACGTGACTTACTGAAATGACAAAAATTACCTTTTTGAAACTTCAGTAAACATTTGTTATTCTTGAATGTTATCCTATTTTTCTTGTTCTTCAAAGATCACACTGTTATATATCACAAAATATCCATGGTTTACTTCTAAGGGAGTAGGAATTGCACAGTATCTTTAATTACTATCTTGTATAGTTTATCTGAGACCAGAGGTCCACACCAGGCCTCTTGTTCACTTCGACACCTTACCATTTAAAGGCTGCTATTTTCAAGGGTTGGTGTGGGCACTGGGACTTTTTAATTTCTACCAACCATTCAACCTATAACTACGAAATTCTTTTAATCAAATCTTCCAATATAACTGAGTGCACTTGTTAACTTACCTATTTCTCTTGTCTGGAAAAAATATGCCCTTTATAACGATATAAGTTCAGCACCTAGTCGTAAGTTGTCTAATCACATGAAATATTTTTTGTTTGTTAAGAAGTAAGTTAGTACTACATAGTCATTATGCATGTTACATCAAATTTTGAGAAACTGCCTTTTCACATGAATATAATAATGGCAAACTAATACTACTGATTTAAACTCAGGATATTTTGTATCTAATATACTGGTTTCATTTTCCTTTTCAGTCAGATTCCACTCCTCCTTCCTCACCTTTAGCCAATCTACCTTTTGTGTGACCCTTGTGAACTACATTGAAATGTACTGATCAACTGTTTGGAACCTGAAGTGAAAAACATTGATAATTTGAAACTGAGTTTAGCAACTTAGAAAGACCAGTAATTACAGATTGATCAGGTCATCTTCTAGAAAGACAAGCAAATACAGATTGAACAAGGAGACAAGTAAATACAATTGAACAAGGCATCTCTTAGTTTTTAAACCTCTTTATGTTTGTATAGTGTGCTGTTACATGAAAAGAAATCTACAAGGGACTTTTGTGAGTGAAATTTAGAATGCACTACAATACATGCTAAAGTATACATCAAAGTTTGCAGAAGCATAGTTGATCAGAGAAATATGCCATGAATTAAGTTAGTAATATTGCTCACATAAAATTATTTCCTCCACTACTTAGGCTGTGGTATCAGCCTGTGATATTTACCTTTCATTAGTTAGTAAATCCAATAAAGATGAACTATCAAAATCTGCGATGACAGATTTGCAAAACTGATACTTGCTTGGTTGCTTCAGTTAACTGACAACCAAAATTGGAGCAATTTTGGCAGAATGCTAATCATCAGCCTTTGGGATCATAGAACACTCTGGAGACCAAATTCTCTGACAAAACAAATCTGATATTCATACAGAACAACAAGTAAAAATGTTTGTGACTGGATCCAGCCGAGGAACTCGTGCAAACTGACATCACCCCACCCTTGCCCCCACAACACATGCACACACCATAAAATAAAAACTGCCAGTTTTCTGTCCATGCTCTAACTGATTTAGAACATTCTATATTTGTTTGGTAAGTTTCAGTTTTTTACTACTGTTATACATATACATTCAGTACTTTGTTTTTATTGTGACACTGACTAACTTTATTTATGCCGATGTTAACTATCATAGTCTGTCCATAATGCTTGACATGAATGATTTTATTTCCATATTGTGTAGTTTCAGTTTTTACTACTGGTTATCATATACATTCCAGTACTTTGGTTTTTCTTTGTGACACATGACCTCACTTTAATTTAGGCCGATGTTAACTATCATAGTCTGTCCATAATGCTTGACATGAATGATTTTATTTCCATATTGAGTATTTATACCCATATTGAGTAACGATAAACATGATCTAATTCTGGCTACTGTAGTTGATATTATCGCTCTGATTTAGGCTATCATAATGTTTTAATTTCATGTCATGCTTTGTTGTACCTTGTAACTAGGTAGGTGAAATCTCTTGCAATATTTTGTTAATGCTTGTAAATCTTGATCATCAGTTGCAGATTACTACTGCTAATTTTTTTTGGCTGCTTTATAGTTGCTGCCCTGTTGGGCTTCACAATGTTTTGGAAAGAGTTGTCTTGCTGCATTCTGTTCATCTTTTGATATTGATTTGCTATTTGCAATGATTAGTTTGATTAGCTCATAAGCCAATTGCTGTTTCATATCCATGCCCACCTGACCGTATAAGTATCTGTTGGTTATCAGGCCGGTCCAGTTGAGCTTTATTTTGGTCACAGTTTCAGTACCACAAACTGAAGTGAAGTGAAGAGAAGGGATTGTAAACAGATAGCTGATTTCAACTTTATATTTGCATCAACAATTCATTACCTTTTTTCTATTTGTCAGGGATGGTCAGGCTAGTTAGGCAGACTTACAATTCACTGGCTCTTTTGTAATTTTCAGAGTGATTATGGAATATGTTAACCCATTTTTTCATTGGATATTTTTGGTTTTAGTCTATCAATTATCATGCTCTTCCTCTTTTCACTGAACTATATGGTAATTCTACTTATCTTAAGGGGACCCACCCACCATACAGCTAATCATACCGGGATTATTCACCTTGCTCAGTAAATAACTTTCTGTCTTCTATATGTGAGGCCTTATAGTTATGCTAAATTATCAGGACCACTAGCTTTACCATTGTTCACTGATATTTAGTATAAATCCTAGGAATTTGGATTCCTTGCAACTTTTTACATTTTACATAAATTTGAAGAAGAAAGAGATACTTTTGAAATTTTCATGTCCATTCAATCTCAGTACAACCACAGAGGCATTCAACAATTGTATATATTTCAGGCATGTCTCTTTCCATTGACAAAGTTGTCATGCCATGACCCCATTGTTTATGGAAACTGGATGGGAAGTAGGTACCTTCATTTGTTTAGAGATAATACTGACTGCCTGCACCCAGTGCTTGTCAAGATCATTATTTCATAGTTTGGTGTGAATTCCTGAAAGAGATAGACGTCTCTATCTTGGAATATGAAGGGGTCAGTTGTCCAGCCATTAACAGTTTTAGGGATGTACATAGTAATGATGAAAATTATGAACATTTCTGAGGTTGGAACAACCAAATAGCTAAGGCGGACAGCCCTGCATCTGCTAGCTAGAACCTTAGCTATAATACAAGTTGTGCCATTGTACATATTTTGTTTTTCTCATTCTGAGGTTCTTGATATATAGTCAGTGTTATGTGGATGACAGAGATCCAATGCCTAATAATTCAGGACATTTTTATCAGTTCCTAACTCACTGTATATAGTTTTGTGAAGTCCTTCATTTTTACTTGTGTTGCCTGCTTTCTCGTATGACAACTGATCTTATTTTTCCATTGGGTATCAAGAATACGTACTTACTTTACCAAGGTTAAGATCAAGTAAGTTTCCATATTAATTTTTAGGTTGGGGAGCAATAGGATGAGGCAGCTAAAGCAACCAGATAGCCCAAAGGGGAGGTTTCCCACTTGTGAAGTTGAAGCCAGCTTACAGTATTTAAGATTATGTTTACATAGGAAGTTCTGTGTCATGGGAAGATTTCACATATACGTGCTACTACAGTCAATGGACATGAAAATTGCAGTTTCTAAAAAAAAAAGGTACTGCCTTTTATCCCTCCATATACAAGCAGACTTGAGGATCACGTAACCCAGATACATGCGTCTAAATCCTCTTCGCAGATAGACCTGTCTGTGACTAACTAGAACGAATAACACATTGCTTTGTTTTACCTAATCTTGGTACTCAGCCAGTGGTAATTACTGTATTATTTATACTAGATTAGAACAGGTTAAAGCTTGTACAGTTGTCTATGGTCTTATTAGTTGAATTTAGCTCTTAGCTTTTAGTGATCTTATCCTTACCGGGAGGTCACATGTTCTTGAGCATCTAAAAAGTTTGTTTATAATCAAGTATATCCGAAATGCATTTGCTGTATCCTAATTAAGACCCAAAGTGAAAGATGTGTTACTGTTATGAATACCAAATGACAAAGTTTTTATTAGAGAATTTGGCCCCAAGAGGCATATTATATAACAAATTGTCTCCCTCAGAAGCCAGAGAAACTGTATTTGGACTTGTGGTCCCTATTACAGAAGATGAAAATCCAACACTTCTAAAATGGTGTTAGTCTGGCCTGAAACTGCTTTCAACTTAATAGAATTGTGAGGCCTGTTGAATAGAATCATTATGTTAAAAATAAGTATATTTAACACTAAAAAGCCCATGAAGTACAAAACTTTGTGTAATATCACTGATATAAGTCTTCTGTGTTATCATTCACATATGGTTTATTATATACCTGTAAGGAAAAGACTAGTGTATCGTAGCACAATTTTAGTCTCCCAGCATGAGTATACCATAAAGAAATAAAATAGCGTTTTATTTATCAAACCATTACATGCAGGAATTTCACTGTATATATAAAAGTATTCCTTTAATTATCCATAATATGTATAGTGAAAAAAATGAAAAAAACGGTTTAAGAACTTCCCATTTTACATCTGTAGTGTGTTTTTTATTGTATCTGAAAATTTTCAATATCTGGATGACTTGGATGTACGTATTGTGTACTGTACATACATTTTGTGCTTACAAACAAAAAACACATTGAGCAGTACTGTACTGTACACAAAATAAAAACCAGACACACACTTACCTGTGAGCATTGAAATTGGTTACATAGGCTGGAGTTGAAAAACTTGTGAGGAGGATTTGTAAGTCCTCCCACTCCTCAGCCTCCACTGTCTCTTGTTCATCCATTGGTGATAAATTGGTGAACTGGTCAGGAGAGGTGTTCAGGTGCATAGAGTATCTTCAGGAGGCGGAGAGACTCCTTAAATAATTGTCTGGAAGCAATTGGCATGTCAACAAAGACTTTTTCCTTGTGTTCCTGAGCTAAATGACCTAGTTACCAGAGAAGAGGATGGCAAAGGTTCTTGGGTGCATGGGGTTTTAAAGAAGCTATCAAAGGTCCTCTGATAAAAAGAAATACAATCTTGCTTCATAACACCAACTGCCTTATTTCTTGGGCTCCTTCGGTAAATTCCAGGTCCCTGGGGATGTAGCTGCAGTAAATTTTAGGGTTCTCCATCAGCTCAGTGAATTTGTTCAAAATCCTCAGCATGTCCATGTGGTTGGGGTTGGTTGTCATTATTCTTGTCATTGTCTTCAGGGGCTTCTTCCTCCTGTAGAACCATTTCATTGCTACAATAACACCTTGGTCCGTCAGTTATATTAGCAGGCAAAAACACACCCTAATATTTCCTTTGTCACCAACCATCTAAGTTGTGGTAGGTTGTACAGCTGTATGGCCGAGGAAAAGCAAAGTCTCACCTGATGTCTGGTAATGATAAGATCCTGTGTCTGATGACGAATAATCTCTTTCAAAAGTGCATATGGAGCCAATCGGAGATAATCTTGACAGTGAACAAGCCTTTGTAGATGATATCAGATCACAGGGAGCCCATCCATCAACCTAAGCAGGGCATATCTGACAATGGCTGGTTTGCAACAATAGCTACCAAAATCATTTGCATGACAAAGCAGACACATTACTGCGAAAGCTTTCAACTTGGTAAGTTCTTTTCCTTCTAATCAGCCAAGGAATGATAGAATAGGCCAGTTTTTTGTGTTGTAGATTTGTCTCAAAACAGTGTTCATTTTTCATCAAGTCTCAGCATTTTCTGAAATTCCTCTATTTACTGATTAGAAACATCCAAGGCTTCACCAGGAATCTACTTGTTGCAAAGCTCATGTCTAATTTTGAACTGAAATGGCAAACCCTTAGACACCTTAAAGACCTCAACCACATATAGACCTTTGAGCTTCATAACTGCAGCTCCCCTCAATTCAGCACCACTCACACATGCACCCTATCCATCCTCTGCTAATGTAACCAGATCTAGTTAAATTATTCAGAATAGTACCTCTTCATGGCAGGGCTTGGCCATGACCTTTCAAGCCTCACTCCTGGATGTCTTCTTCCCTGAGTCAGCATCTTCCTGACCTTTTAGAAGGTGGTAGAGTTGTGCACATAATACACATTACCGTACATAACTAAAACAGTCGTGTAATGTTGCAGGGAAACCAACAAATTCCACAAAATTTATGAAAAGGATTGCGACCAAATGCAAACACATCAGCTGTTCAATATGTGGTGACTGAGAAAAGACATGCAATTAGACAAAGCAGCAGAACATGCTCAGCAACAAGTTTATTGGTACTTTTGCAGGCAGCCAAATAGAGAAGGAAACTCAACCGTGACAAATCTCTATTTGATACTCAAAAGTGGTAAACATAATGACATTGTATGACATCATGACTTTTGAGCCAGTAACATTTGCAAAAGGTCCTGAAGCACAGAAGTGGTCTTGCACCAACAAAACCACTACCTTCCATTATTGTAGTCACAATGCATCTTTCTCAGCCACTTAAAAGCAATAAACATAATGACATTTTGCATGACATTGTTGCTGTTAAGCCAATGACAGTTGCTAAAACTTCCAAGTAGTAGATGGAGGCTCAACCAGCTCTCCTACTTAGATATAATGGCCCTCCCACCTTGAACAAACTGTGACCTACCCTTCAAACAGAAGAGTAGTACGGAGCCAAACAGAAGAGATAAACAACATGTACAGTGATGTCTTATATGATAGCATTGCTTTTAAGCCAATAATAGTTGTTAAAGCTGCTTTGCAGACATGGGTTGTCCAGCCCTCCTAACTCAGCCTATCTGGCCATCCCCTCCCTTTGAACATGCTTGCCCTGGTCTACCCCCACAACACCCCTTTCTTAGTGCTGTATGACTCAACAGCATTACCATCATGTTTTTCTGTCCATGCAGCATTGCTAACCATACAGAGGCTTTTTTTTATTGTTTATACAATCATGTAAATATTGGAGAGGGCTATATTGCTTGCAGATAATGCTGAGCCACAAATACTGCATGTGCAGATAATTGAAGAAACACTTTTCAGAATATGGAAATTCCTCTATTAACACCATGTAAATATTATACAGTTAAAATAAAATTGACAAATTATGACTTATTTCAGCTTTCTGGTCAAGGGTTATTGCCATAATCGTGTTCACCTTTGAAATCTTTCCACAATATTTATCAAATGCTTAATAGTTTTATTATGTTGCATAGGAGATTTGCAAATTTACTCTCTTTAATTTTAATCAGATAATGGAAATAGCTGAGGAAGCTGTCATCTGTAGTAACCGGAAATAATCATCAGATTAAAGTATCACTTTCATAGTGCTAAGCTCAAGAAAGATGAAAGCAGAATGAAAATGCGGACTTAAAATTATTAATGATTGTAAGGTAGAGGGAAAATTTGTCAGGGAAACAATTTTTCCATTATTTCATGTATGTCCTAAAATAAGTTTACATTTTTTCATAAGTATGCAAAAATGACTGTTTTAAGTTTAATATGTTCATTAAACCCTTGAATGATTTACCACATAAAAATAATATCTCACAGTACTTACAGAATTTATTAGTTTGTCTTTCTAAAGGATAAACAATAAATACTGTGTCAATTACAAAATACTATTAGCACATTTCCTTCAGTTCGCATATAGTTAATTTGTAAATTTGTACAGCTTTTTACTTGACATAGTCATCAGCTTTTTATGAATTTGAAATTTCAATTCAGAGATATGTCTTTTAGAATTCATTAAGCATTCACTTTATTTAGTTGCACCTCATAATAATGGACAACCCTTTTGCTATTTTGATAGATATAAGGGGTAGTATGTGCCATTAGGCAAACCTTTGTATGCAAAGAGAATGATATAAGTTTACTTAATGGGGAGTGAGGAATGTTTGCTTATTAACAGTGCTGTACTGTATATGAGCCAGATAAGTATGGGATGAATGTTACTTTCCAATGTTTACTTATGAATGTTAAAAGAACTGCATTGGTCTCAGCATTTTTGTTGTGTACCAACTGAGCTTTTGTCTTCCAGATTGCCAATACCTGTACAGTAATATAACGAATCTGTCATGATGGCACTCATGATATGCAGCGCAAAATAATTTAAGACTTATGCATTTTCTAGATTATTTGTGCTCAGATTATTACCCCTTCACAATATAAATTATGTGTTTGTGATTTATTTTTAACATAAAGTTAGTATGTGTTTATGAAAAATTGAATTTATCTGATTTTACACTATTAGATCCAGAACTTAGGATTTCTGACTAGCTTTTACTTAAAAGAAATTTATTAATGAAAACATTTCATCAAGAAAGGCCATGAATAGGTATCCTAGCCCCTAAAGAATCCACTAGTGAGAGGTAGTGTTCTGACTTTATGATAATGCATTTGTATCTTATTACTTCATTTGTTAGGTTTAGCGATTCTTAAATGTTACTTCCCAGTTGTTGACTTTTTGAAGATGCAAATCTACAGTGGCCCATTTAATTTTCATTCATACACTAAAAAAATATCAATTACACCCAAGTCTTACAGGGGATGAAGGTAAGCTGACATTCCTAAAACTACAACAGTATAAAAAAAAAAAAAAATTGGTAACATTATGGAAAAATGAAAAATATAAAAAATTATGGAAAAATAATTTTCCATAATTTTTTTTTCATGAAATTATGGAAAAATAATTTTTCCATAATTTCATGCATTATGGAAAAAAAAAATAAAAAAAAATTTGGTAACATTATGGAATTCAGTAGCAAAACAATCAAGAAATTTGCACTTTTAAACTTATTTGTAGCAATATTTGCCAGATTGAATCATTCGTAGAAGTATGTCTTATAAGTAGTATACAGTCTTAATACTAGTATACAGTGTTTAAACTACGATGTTGATATGATCTCCAAGTTTTCTGGGTGAGAGCAGTTGCTTCCAGATTCCTACTAGGAGGCTGCGAGTCTCTACAAATATAAGACAATGAAACTGAAGGGTTTTTGGACCCAAATTGTAAGAAATCCACAAAAACTCTGTATATAACTAATACTTTCAGCATTTTAAATTTTACAGTTTGTGAAGAAATTTTTTTTGTAAAGTTATCTTGCTGGGGTTTCCTTTGTATCCAAAGTAGGGGGTATCAGAGATTTGCTATTTTATTGAGTGCCTCTGAAACTGCACCCCAGTGTTAAGTCACTGTTATGCATAAGATTTAGTCTTATCCTAGACCCTCTGCCTGTTGTGCTAAGTACTTTACGTATCTGTTGATACATCTTCCACATATCCCGTGACAATATACAATCCTTTTTTCTCGAAGGCTTTTAACATTTTAATAATAACCTTAGAGGCTATTTTTCCTGCTATATAAGTTCCATCTTGTTGAAGGTTTAGGGCAAAGGCTGTCACTCACAAATAAAAGAAATTGATTGGCACAAATAGGAAGCAGTAGATTCTTACATGAAAGTTTATACAGCTTTCGAATCTTTCCTAGATATTGACCCCAAGGGTTTTAACATGCTATGTATCCACCTTTGTGAAATTTTTAGTACAAATCCATTGGGGATACTGTAAAAAAAATCAAAATACTGTAAATATCATAAAGATAATGACTCCCAAGAAATATTAGTCCTAGATAATGACCCCAAAAAACCTTGGGGGTTCACTATCTAGGAAAGATCCCAACTTTCATATCTCTGCCATCCCATCCATCTTGTGCTTTGATATTAATTGTATCTTTCTTGAGCAATTTTGATCTAAAATCAAATAATTGCCAAACCAGGGTAAGTGGTAATCAACCTTTCAGTAAATGCAATTTTAATTCTTGGTTGCTCTGAGAATTACAAGCTGGGCCAACAGACAAATGTTTTTTCATATCTGTAGTATAATCTGTTAAAATTAGTTCAAAATCTCACTATAAAAGCTTTACCCTGAAAACTTAATGATCTTTTGTGCCAAGATTCTGCCTCTTCCAGGTAGTCAAAGTTTCATTATTTTAGGATGAATATCCAGATCAAGTGCAGTGCCTATACCAAGCAGGCTGAGTATATGACGTCTCATATTCAGGGCTAATCACTTAGTGAGTATTCACGACTTCTCATATTCAGTCCCATTAGTGACTTTCAAGATAAAAAAGGTAAAATTGTTGGTGGTATATGTTGGATTCCTGCCCATGTGAGCATTAAAGGAAAGGAAGAAGCTGATAAAGCAGTCAAAGCTGTAACTTCTATGACATGGTATTCATCTTAGTGATTACCTATATAACATCTCTAAAACTCCTAATCAGTAACTAGCAGAAAATGTGGAATAATAAAATCAGAGTGGATCTTGCTTGTGTGTCTGCCGCAAGAGAGGGCTGAGTAGGTAGGGGAGACATGACAGGAAGTGGCGCCATCAATCTTGTATGGAGTAATACACCAGTTGGTAACAAACTGATACAGACCATCCTAAATTTTGGATTATGGAATTTGTCATATCATAAGGAATGATACACAGGCAATTTTGACTTGCATAGAATTGGTCACTCTCAGTTGACCCATGAATATTTATGAATGGAATATGAAGTAACTCTTAACACTTGAAGAACTTATGTGAATGCCCAAAATGTAATCAACAAAAAATGCCAAGTTTATGGAACATAATAATTGAAGTAAATGTGTCAGAATCTCCATTATTTTCAATCAAGCAACTGTAATTTGATGAATTAAATTTAAACCACATTTATTAATTATCGGACCAGCTCTGTGAGAGCAAAACAATTGTACTCAGTGGTCTGGTTGATCTACTTAGTAATAATAATATAATAATAATGTAAAGATATTACAGTATGACTCTGCGACATCAATGTACTATAACCTTAGAGTAATAAATACTTTGCCTTGGACTGAAATTTTCCAGTTTTTGCAATGGAAGTAGCTTACATACTTGACAGGCAAGACTGAAATAGTATGACTTCAAACATAACACAGCAAAGGATTCGTTTTCTGTACAGCAACCAGGCGTACGGTCTAAACCGCTTAACCTCTGCTTTATAACAGATGTAGAATCAGGATGCAGCCTTTGTTGATGTTGTCACTATTCTCTTTTTATTGACAAAATTTACTTCAGTAATGCAGTTTGAATTATAATTGATGGCATGTCAAGAAATATGAACAAGAAATATATTTACAGTATTTAGGAATTGTTTATTCAAAAGACTGAAAAGCAGCTTGACTCAACATAATTCTGTTATAGTAGTAGTATCAAGAATGGCCTTGTGACTGTAAATGTTATATTGCATAAATAATAAATAACAGAAAAATATGGTTTTGTACAGTACACCATAATACTGAGCAATATATATGTACAAGATGCATTGATAATTGCCTACTTTTCGTCGATTTGAGGATGTCATATCTTCAGCTTGGAAGACATTCTATATTAAGTAAATATGGTTACAACAATACGTATTATATTACTGATTTGGTTATCTTAAGGCAAAAATATTTATTTTTTGTCAACACAAACAAAAACAGCTGTTCACTTGAAAAGTTTCTCCAAAAGTTGAACATCATATGTGATATCATAAAAAAACTTTGTGATCTCTAATTTTGGTATCTGCATTCAAAATAGTGTCTTTTTCTTTGTGTAACGCTTAACTTTAAAAATACGAGCGCTTTAATGTTTCATGATGAAGAGTAAGTATTTAGTACTCATATTGTGTTTGAAAAGTTGTTTTTTATAGTAATTCCCTCTAAACTATGCTTAAGCAATGAAATTGATATTGACATAAATGCATGTCAATAATATGTACAAAATCATAAAGCCTAAAAGCACCAGATTACTTCAAAACTTTGGATTATGCAGCAGCATTAATACGTAAGTTATCAAGAGCCAACCAAAATGGAGGTGAGCCAGTGTTGCAAAAAGTTCTTGACAAAAATAAGGATCAAGATTCACCAAATAGAAAAATCTCTATGCCATTTGATATTGCAGTAACCAGGAGTAGGAATGTAAGTCCACTAAAATATTTCAAAGCTTGTCATTTGGTAAATAGTTTAGATGGGTAGTGAGTTCTTACGACATAATCTACGTTTTCAAGTTGAAAGAATTTTAGTGTGCTTTTAGTGCTCTCCAGTTCAGGATGTGAAATACCTTAGGTTATTGCGGACGTAAAAAATTTACATCTATCCACCAAATTTTTATTTCTTCCGCTTCTAATATCATTTAACATTTATTCACTGTGTTGAAGTTTACAAAGCCAATTTGTGTATAGCATTTAGTTCTTGATAAGGTAATGAATTTAAATCTCCTTTTCATGCATACTATGTATGTGTGATCTAGTACTTGACTTAATTTGCTTAATCAATGACTTAATTTGCTTAACCACGAAAGAAGATTTACCATCATTTTATGATAAGGTTAAGGGACGCATAAACATTGTATAAAATACTAATTCTACATCAGTTTTTATGAGGTGATAAAATTCAAGTTCTATATAATATTCTAGTACATGTGTTATAGATGCTCAATAGACAATACTTGGTAAACTGTACATCTGATTAATAAATACTCTAATGAACTCATAATTATTGCAATACAGGTACAGTATTTGATTTCAAAATGCAGTTGATAGTGGCCAAAGAATGACAGAAATTTCACTATTCTTGGTCTTGTAAACCATCTTTGTAAAAAAGAAAAATAGATATATATAAATAAATTCTGCAAGCTAACTCATGAGATTTGAGGACTACAAGTCCAAAATGTCTCCTAACCGCAAATAAACTTTGATTCTTCTGGAAATATGCATTTTAAAATGAGGTAGGAGCAAGATGACACCTTTACAAGTTTCATTGAGAATATTGTATGGGGAGGGCTGGAATAACACTTTTGGTTTTTTGTAATATACTGAACTGCAAAGATCATTGTGCAAAATATGCGAAAAACTAGCTTAACTGTTTTCAGTGTTCATTTGCAATATAATAAACCATAGGGTATCGATCATTGCATAATTTTGATAAATCATTTGAAAATGCATACCCACCATTCTATTCCATTGACCCATTATAAATCCACATCCATTGTATATCCTTTGTAGCACTGTAGAAAATATTTAATATACAGTACCTAATTATTTTCTTAAAATATATGAAAAAATAATTAGTAATCATATATCTTACTTTTAATCCCAATCATGATCAATCATGGAACATAATGCAACTCATAATTCACTCATATTTTATTTTTGTTGAACTAACTCAACTAAATATTTCCGTAAATCTACAAAGTCCACGACATTTTTCCTTATAAAATATCATTATGTACTTACAGGTTTGATTCGTATTATTTTGGTTTAACGTCATTCTTGTGCTACATGATCCTGATATGGTCAATTTTTACTTCTATGAAATATGGTTTCCAGATATTATTTACAAAACTGTTTAAGAGAAAAACTTTCATTATAAATTTCAAGTGATGAGGCAGACCCTAAAGCAAAATCGTAGCAAAATAGAATTTAAAAACCAATTTATTTAATATGGTTATTGTACTTTGTTTATTTTCATTATGTACAGTATGGTAGCAAGTGCTTCCTCCTAGGTATGGAACATTGGGCAACTTCAGTACACTACCTATTTTAGCTCTAAAGATTCGGTTAAATGGTAAATAAAGATTTTCAGCTTGTGACAATTTTGACTGAAAATAAGGAAATGTTATATTTGCCCTATAGCAGAAACAGCCAGGAAGGACAGTGTAAGATTCAAAGGAGAAAATATTGTTTTTAAAAATGAACTGAATGTACACTGTATTTTTTGGCATGTAAAAATAAATTCTTATGATATAGTGCTCAATTCATCAATATTTTCTTTTAATGTTGATTAATCTGCTGGATAATTTTTTTTAATTTTTACTCTGGTTTTGACCACTTGTGGTTTATATAATGGTATTTCCTTTTAATATTGTTTTGCCATTCTGAAGCATTTCCATACTTACAAGGTAACATTTGGTTTGAAACTGTTTTCGTTTTTGAAGTGATCCTTACCTGCCAGTATAAAATCTTGATAGCACTGTTTAACTTAACATGAAAAAAAGTTCAGTACAGGAAGCATTGTAACTTATATATTTTGAATGACACCAAAAATGACGAGAATCATTAGAGGAATTTCACAATTTAATTTTGTACCCGAAGATATTTTATCATGCAAGTAAGACAATTCATGAATGCCTCCACTGTATTCATGTACCATTTGTCTGTTGTTTCCTTCATTGTTTGTCTCTGTCCTGTTAAAACTGTCTTCTTCATTTACACCAACAACTTCATACTCATATGTACTTCCATCGAGGCCATGAATAATGTACTGAGGTATTTTACTCTCATTTCCAACAGAATGAACAGCTATGAGAATAGTGAGATTCTTCTGTCCAGCTGCCATATCTTTCCAGTTATCTGGTTCTGTAGTGACAGGTATTGTTACATCAGCATTTGTTGTAGAATCTTCAAGATCCGTAATTGCTAACTCAGTAGTAGACTGGTACTGAGCTTCATCCTGGGATGCTGCTTTATGTTCTGAATGATCTAACTCTGTTCTTAGAAGGTGTGAAGAAATTGTTGTATCTTGGTTTGTAGGACCTGGTGATGGATGAATATTATCATTTACGGGTTCTGTTGCCTTTTGTAACACATCTTCATCTTTTTTGTCTGATGCAGTACTTATAAGTAGTTGATTATTATCAGTAGTAGAAAGAGAAGTCATTTCCTCTGTTATGAATGCCAAAGTTGTAGTGTCGATGTCTGTGAACTGACTGCCTGCAGTCTGATTTTCACTGTCATCTTGTATGAGTAAGTCACTATCTAAAGTAGCATTTAGTGGTAAATTAGTAGTCATATTAATTTCTGAATTTGGAATATCAATAATACTATCCTCATCACTGGAATTAGCTTTAAATTGACCAACTGGTTCATTGTCCTCTGAATTATCTCTTCGTAAGTCTTCCTCAGATCCATCACTGTCCTTCATAGAATCATATAAAGTTTCTAAGTGTGAGTCTGTATCATCACTTTCTTCATCAGAATCTAGTTTAAGAATTTTTGTTGTGTTTTTAACAGCCTCATCAATTTCATTTTCTTCTAAAGAGGTATTGAAGTTTGAAAGTATATCTGAGTCTGAAATAGATACTTTTAAAGTAGTATCAGGAACAATTTCTTCTACGAATAACTCTTGGCTCTCTGAAGAATTCGTAGATAAGTTTTGGTCATCACGTATCCAGTTGGGAAGCTCAATGCTGTCAGCACTACTCTTATTGTTTTCTTTGAAGCCAATGTCCAAATTTTCCCCCTCACTAGATTCTGAAGAAGAGTCTTCGACAATTACTCTGATATTAAAATCAGTATCACTTGATGAAATTGACTCTTGAGTATGCACAACTTCTTGTGATGGAGTTTGATAAAGAGTTTGGGTGTCCTCCTCTAAACTTCCCAGGTCAAGATCTTTCAGAACAGGAGGCGATGTTAAATTGTGCTCAACATTATTGAAGTTTGTCACATTACCTAATACTTTTACTTCATTTGTTGTTAAATTGTTAGGTTTATCCGAGATATTTTGTTTCATGTATCCTTCATCCTCTGAACTAGATTCAATGATATTGTCCTCTATGTCATTACTTAAATTTAAACTAGTACCAAGTTCACATTCGTCCTTGTTAATTGAATCATTACACATCTCATCAAGGGAGCATTTTTTATTCATTAATACACACTTCCCTGAGGGGCACTCTACCATGTTTTCTCCACATTCATTTATCTTAGTTCCTCCTGAATGAGTAACATTCTGAGGGTGTTGACCCATTCCTGGAGGTGTTTTGTTGTAAAATGAGCATGCATTTGGCTCCTCATCATCTCCTGTCTGGCAATCAGAGTGTCCATTACAGAAGTACATTTTAGGAATGCATTCACCACTTTCACATTGATAATTATCCAAAGAACAATTTGTTTCTTTCATGTAAGGCTTTTGGTCACACAAAGATGCTTGAAGGTCAACTGCAAGTGTAGTAGTCTCTTGCATAGATTTAAAAGCAATACAAAAGCTTCGATCTTCATCTTCAGATGTTGGGCAATCAGGTGTACCATCACAAAGACGAGAGTGCTCTACACAGTGGTCATTATCCCAACATGGCAGCTCTCCTGGACTGCACTCTTTCCCTCCACATACTGCCAGTGATTCATCCCACCTATTCAGACATAAAATTTGCTAATTACTTGAGCAATACAAAAGGAAAACATTTTTTTATACAACAATTGTAAATCAAGTTATACAGTACGTACTGTATATACAACAGTATAATCATCTTTATTAATACGTACCCATCTGGACAGTCTGGTATGCCATCACAAGTAGCATTAGGATAAAAGCAGAATCCAACAGTAGAACATGCGATTTCTCCTTCATTACAACCAGAACAGGAATACTCATCATCGCCATCTGTGAATATTAATCAGAATAATTACCTTTTGTTTAAGTCAGTGATCAAAGTAGACTTACCAAGGTAGACTTACCAAGGACTTAACAGTTAACAAAAAATAAGTGAAATTCCTTTGCTTGTCAGAATCTGGAGAGAGAACAACTGATTAATTTTGTCAACATATAGAATAGAAAATAAATGAAATAACATTTTGGCTAAAATGATTGTCCAAAGTGTGACTAGTACTACTGTACATCTATGTGAGTTATCAGTCTGATCCAATCATCATGGTTTGTTCTTCACTTGTGTTGCTTCTCTGCGCTCTTTCCTCATTGTTAGCTCATACTGAATGACATTGATGTTGAGATTACTTCTAATTACGTGTATTCCTCTATATTTTTGTTTTCCTATATTTTCCATTTTGGCATATGTCAGGTTAATTAGACCCAAATTTCTCAATTTAGATTATTATTCATGTATGAATCCAAGTGATATTTGCTTAGCTTATATTTTATTGTGGTTTTCTTATTCATTGTCTAGTCATTTACCTATTTGATGAATTGCTGTGAATGATAAGATTTCTTTTTTTTGTGTGTCCCTTCTACCCCTTCTAACATCAGCTTTGAAAATGACAACGTTTTTATCAGCTCTTTCAGTCTTACTTCCTTTCCTATTCACTTGCTTTTCAATGATTCTTCTTTTTCATCACCACTGATTTCCTTTTGAAGTCTGTGGCTTTCCCATTCATTTTTTCTCTGCCTTTCCATGTAGATAACTGACCTCTTAGATGAAACATTGTTCAGGGTTGTTTCTAGTACAGCCATCCCATTTAAGAGTCACTGATTTTGTACCCGAAGATATTTTATCATGCAAGTAAGACAATTCATGAATGCCTCCACTGTATTCATGTACCATTTGTCTGTTGTTTCCTTCATTGTTTGCCTCTGTCCTGTTAAAACTGTTGGGCTAATCCTGACCTGATGTCATTGCTCTTTTGTCTTGCATAGCACATACTGTAGGTCTATTGTGTTTTTCTGTTAATGTTAAGATTGGTCATCTTAATTCTGGGATTGTAGTCTTATTGATTATACCATCCTCTCTGTGCACGTAGTAGGTCTGTCATAATTACTATTGCTAACTCTCTTTTACTAACATCATTATTTTTCAGTATTCCATCAAATTTTACTTGTCCACCTTTCCCATGTATTAATATGTATTCTACTTATGCCATACTCTTTGTTGAGGATATTCACCAAGGGGTATAAATTGCTGCTGTATGAAGGGTCTTCTTTATATTTCCTGAAGTGTTGTCACAGATTCCCATAATATTTTTGCTTAAAAAATTCTCTATTGGGAGACAAAGACATTCAGAATTTAATTGAGAACTTTAAAAAAGAAATTTGCCTTCTTTAAGGCAACTTTCATCAAAGGAAACGTTTTTAGCTCTACTAATTGTCCTTCCCTTCAATGAGATTTCTAAGAAATATCAACAGAGTTGATAAAAAACAAAGAATTGTTACTTTAGACTAGAATTTTTTTTATGTTCACAGCTTCACCATCATTTATAAAGGATAAATGTTTCACTTTGGTATATACCTATTGTATCTTTAGGTTAACTAAAATGCCAGGTAGGTACATGTATTTCCTTATGAGGATTAACCCGCAACCATATGG
>NC_061094.1:20844634-20866386 GCF_015104395.2 Macrobrachium nipponense | reverse complement strand
CCCGCAACCATATGGAAGGTCAAGAGGTCACAATAACAGTACTGTACAAGATAATTAAGGTAATAATAAAATAATTTCATATAGTGTTGAAATTAGGGCTCCGAGGGTGGAAACAATAGCCATGCCATCTTCCTGAAGAGAAAGGAGATTAATTTTAGTACAAACAGGATAGTACCTATTTAGTGCAGATTTCCAAAGATATTCAAAGGCAGACCTATAGATTAAAAGTGAGTATGGCTGAGTCTCTATACTCTGTTCTGTATTATGTATAAGGAGGCCCTCCAAATGGCCAGCTCGAATTTGCCTGAAAAAATTAGATAATGTCTAAAGGGGACTTAAGAAGTAAGGATACAACCAAGCAATTTGGCAAATGGTTTTGACTGATTGTAGGCTGGAAAAGGTTACCATTTACGAAAGTTCTGACTTTGCAGTTAATGTGGTTAGGTTTGAAATCTCCCAAGATTCTTGGTGTTGAATGATCTTGTGGATTTCTTTTGAGTTACTGAAATTAAACTCATCCTTAAGAATACAATAACATTTCCTTCTGGTATTCTTCAGTTGGAATAAGTACAAAGGGAATGGTTTTGTCATCCTTGTGAATTTAGATGTCAGGTATGCAATGTTGGTGTTTAATATCATTCCTTAAGTTCTTGTTGACGTGGGTGCATCTCTTATTTCTGTATAAGCCTCAATGCAAAGTGTTTGTCAAAACAGCTGTCAGTTCGTGTTCAAACAGTAGTTTATGAACAATTTAAGATGTGTCATAATGCATGCTTTGACAGACATACTTTAATATACAATTGATAAATCATAGGAAGGTTTCACAACATTTATAGGTAAAAATAATTAGAATGGTTTTTATTTGTAAAAACCTGCTCTAGTAATACAAATAGCTTCAAAACCCTGCTGTAGACATATGTAATGGCTTAATTATTTTCATTACCCACTGCTTTTTTATTGATCTTTTGACCTTCCAGTGTGACTATGGGCTAATCCTGACCTGGTCAATTAATATAACTTATTTTCTGTCCAATTGAACAAATAAATACCTAGTAGGCAACAGTTATCATTCAGTTCCCTGAAGATATCTTTACTTGTTTACCAAAGGAAAGCCTGTCATATCTCTTTCACTTTATTCACCATTCCTGGCTCGTCACAAGGCCCAGGAAGCCTACCTCCGACAGCTCCCTCTCCAATAAGTCCCTTCATCATCTCTTGTACAGCATTCATCATCAATCCCAACTTCTCATCCATCTTCTCAATCATCCGCTGTTCAGCCTCTTTCATTTCTTCTTTCATTCCCTCCTCCGCATTTCTCAACATCCCTCTCAACTCTTCCACCTCTCTCTTATGCCTTTATTCCTCTCACACTCGATCATAAACCTCTCATTCTTCACTTCCACTTCCTTCTTAGCTTTCCTCGCCAATCGAAGTTCCTTCCTAAGTCTCTCAGTCTCTTCCAACCTTTCCATTTTTACTTCTTCAGTAGTTATACCATACTTAATGTCCCAGCCGTCCTGTTACAGCCACACCAGCAGTCCCTGTTCAAGGCGCCAAAAATATTATGTGACGGGATCATAAGCTAAAAAAACAAAAGCAAGCAAAACCTCCCCACATTTACGTTAACCACTCCTGGCTTACAAATTTCCCCCAGCAACACTGTCCCCTTTACGTTACTTTAATTACCAACGGGACACCTGGTTCAGCAAGGCAAAAATCACAATCTCAAACACATTTGCTTACCAGAAAAACTTGCACTCAATCAGAGCGATAAGCTGTGCTTTCAACGCAGTATGGCCATCGAAAAAAACTCCTGGAGCAACCAAAAGTGCAACACCAACAAACGCAAAAACACCGACACTGTCACAAACAAACCTCTCATCCAACACGAAAAAACACCAAACGCAAATATTTTTAAAACTTCATTTCATTCATCATTTAGTCTCAGCGCTTAGCATATGGTTTAAAACTGGTCGGTTACTCCATTTCATTTTAATCCTTCGGCCCATCCTTATGAGAGCTGTTAATCAGCTGAGTGGTCTGGTTAAACTATTTTAATAATAATAATAATAATAATAATAATAATAATAATAATAATAATAATAATAATAATAATAATAATAATAATAATAATAATAATAATAATGTGTGGCGCCGTGGAGGAGTGGGTTAGGTCGTCAATAGACTTAAGTGAAGTTAAGCAACATTGGGGCTGGTCAGTCGTTGGATGGGTGACCGCTCTCGGCGTTGATTCCTTGGGAAAGGATCTTTACCATAATTTCCACAGTCTACTCAGCTGTAAAGGAAATATGGAGATGCTACATCAGAAGCAACCCGACGGAGAGAGGATATAGAAGAAGATTGGTCAACATCTGGAATGAGAGGAATAACACCCCCCAAACAGAGCAGAGGCTGGCAGACCAAGTAAGGAACATAAAGAAAAAGAACTGGCTCTCCCCAACAGAAAGAGAAGAACTGGAAAGGGAAATGTCACACGACAACGAATTACACGAAGACGAACAGAGAGACGATGTCACAGAAGACGACAGGGAGGATGAGGTATCAAACAACGACACACGAAGAAACACCGACGAAGTAACAGAGAGGACGGAATGGGTAGAAAAGATTAGACAATGGATGGAGCCAGATACAGAGAGAACAAAGATCCCCTCCATGAAAGCCTACAACACCAAGAAATTAAGGGAGAAAACAAGTGAGGTCAATGAAATAATGGGCATAATACACACCACCAGTATCACAGAAACAAATAACTTGACATATGCAGGAGCAAGATTAGTAGCAGAACTGATGGGGATTCGAACACTAACACCATAAGCACAACCAACCCACCAGAAACCAAAACAGCAACCTCCTTGGAAAAGGCGCCTGGAAAAGCAAATCATGGTGATGAGATCTGACTTAAGTAAACTGAAAGAGATGGCAGAAAAAAGGCTAAGAAGCAAGAAAACAAGGGAGGAACTCAACGAGAAATACAAAGTACAAGAGAGGGGACTAAACAACACAATAGAAGATGTAAAACAGAGGCTTAAGGCCAAAGCACATAAGATCCAACGGTAAATGAACAGGAATAAGGGATACCAACAGATAAGACTATACAGCCAACTAAGAGGGGAAGACAACCACCCAGAAATTCCTGAAGCCGAACCAAGTAAGAGACTCTGGGAAAACATATGGAGCAATCCAGTATCACACAACAAACATGCAACATGGCTCCAGGAAGTCAAGGAAGAAGAAACAGGGAGAATAAAACAAAGATTCACAGAGATCACGACAGACACAGTCAGACACCAACTAAAGAAAATGCCAAACTGGAAAGCCCCAGGTCCCGATGAAGTCCATGGATACTGGCTGAAAAACTTCAACACCCACGAATAGCAGAACAACTCCAGCATTGTATCTCAAATCACCAAGCACCCAAATGGATGACAACAGGAAGAACATCCTTAGTACAAAAAGACAAGAGTAAGGGAAATATAACTAGTAACTACAGGCCTATCACCTGACTACCAATAATGTGGAAGTTACTAACAGGTATCATCAGTGAAAGGCTATACAACTACCTAGAGGAGACAAACACCATCCCCCACCAACAGAAAGGCTGCAGAAGGAAGTGTAGGGGCACAAAAGACCAGCTCCTGATAGACAAAATGGTAATGAAGAACAGTAGGAGAAGGAAAACCAACCTAAGCATGGCATGGATAGACTATAAGAAAGCCTTCGACATGATACCACACACATGGCTAATAGAATGCCTGAAAATATATGGGGCAGAGGAAAACACCATCAGCTTCCTCAAAAATACAATGCGCAACTGGAATACAATACTTACAAGCTCTGGAATAAGACTAGCAGAGGTTAATATCAGGATAGGGATCTTCCAGGGCGATTCACTGTCCCCACTACTCTTCGTAGTAGCCATGATTCCCATGACAAAAGTACTACAGAAGATGGATGCCGGGTACCAACTCAAGAAAAGAGGCAACAGAATCAACCATCTGATGTTCATGGACGACATCAAGCTGTATGGTAAGAGCATCAAGGAAATAGATACCCTAATCCAGACTGTAAGGATTGTATCTGGGGACATCAGGATGGAGTTTGGAATAGAAAAATGCGCCTTAGTCAACATACAAAAAGGCAAAGTAACGAGAACTGAAGGGATAAAGCTAAGGGATAAAGCTACCAGATGGGAGCAACATCAAACACATAGATGAGACAGGATACAAATACCTGGGAATAATGGAAGGAGGGGATATAAAACACCAAGAGATGAAGGATACGATCAGGAAAGAATATATGCAGAGACTCAAGGCGATACTCAAGTCAAAACTCAACGCCAGAAATATGATAAAAGCCATAAACACATGGGCAGTGCCAGTAATCAGATACAGCGCAGGAATAGTGGAATGGATGAAGGCAGAACTCCGCAGCATAGATCAGAAAACCAGGAAACATATGACAATACACAAAGCACTACACCCAAGAGCAAATACAGACAGACTATACATAACACGAAAGGAAGGAGGGAGAAGACTACTAAGCATAGAGGACTGCGTCAACATCGAGAACAGAGCACTGGGGCAATATCTGAAAACCAGTGAAGACGAGTGGCTAAAGAGTGCATGGGAAGAAGGACTAATAAAAGTAGACGAAGACCCAGAAATATACAGAGACAGGAGAAAGACAGACAGAACAGAGGACTGGCACAACAAACCAATGCATGGACAATACGTGAGACAGACTAAAGAACTAGCCAGCGATGACAATTGGCAATGGCTACAGAGGGGAGAGCTAAAGAAGGAAACTGAAGGAATGATAACAGCGGCACAAGATCAGGCCCTAAGAACCAGATATGTTCAAAGAACGATAGACGGAAATAACATCTCTCCCATATGTAGGAAGTGCAATACGAAAAATGAAACCATAAACCACATTGCAAGTGAATGCCCGGCACTTGCACAGAACCAGTACAATAAGAGGCATGATTCAGTGGCAAAAGCCCTCCACTGGAGCCTGTGCAAGAAACATCAGCTACCTTGCAGTAATAAGTGGTACGAGCACCAACCTGAAGGAGTGATAGAAAACGATCAGGCAAAGATCCTTTGGGACTATGGTATCAGAACGGATAGGGTGATACGTGCAAACAGACCAGACAAAGTCAAGAAGAAAGTATCACTCATTGATGTCGCAATACCATGGGACACCAGAGTTGAAGAGAAAGAGAGGGAAAAAATGGATAAGTATCAAGATCTGAAAATAGAAATAAGAAGGATATGGGATATGCCAGTGGAAATAGTACCCATAATCATAGGAGCACTAGGAACGATCCCAAGATCCCTGAAAAGGAATCTAGAAAAACTAGAGGCTGAAGTAGCTCCAGGACTCATGCAGAGGAGTGTGATCCTAGAAACGGCACACATAGTAAGAAAAGTGATGGACTCTTAAGGAGGCAGGATGCAACCCGGAACCCCACAGTATAAATACCACCCAGTCGAATTGGAGGACTGTGATAGAGCAAAAAAAAAAAAAATAATAATAATAATGATAAATAATAATAATATTAATTTGTTGGCAGATCTCTCCCCCTCTTTATCCAGTCAGCTTGTGATGTAGGAGACGGTAGGGACTGGAATTGCCTCGAAGATGTAGTGTCGTAGTCTGTATTTTTTGTAGCACTAGAGACTTTTTGAAGTTGGAATTGTACCTCAGCTCTCTGAAACCAAACTGATGGCTCTGTCATCGAGGTCGTCAGATGGAGGTTTCCTGTACTTACTTTTGAAACCTCATCCAACTGCATCTTGTGTATGCTTTAACCTTCAAGTAACTGTCCAAAAGCAGTAGACTGGGAAGTATTTAGTCCGTTAATCACCAGGGTTTGGTATGAGAACTGAGATTTGATCTACGTACTATGTTACAGAAACAAAAATTTTTAGTGTTCACTCTCAAGAGCTATGTAAAGCTTGAAAGCACTATTCGGGCCATTAATGCTTTTATTTTTTGTGCTAGGCATGGCCATAATTAATATGTTAGTCATCAGAGGTTTAGTGCAAGTATTTTGTCCACTGAGTGGAGGTTAACTGAGAGCTTTGATAGCGATTCAGTGCCCTGGTCGGTTTGGTCTTGGACTACCACCTCGGTGGCCGTGAATTCGATTCTCGGGGATTCCATTGAGGCGCCAGAGATGTGCATTTCTGGTGATAGAAGTTCATCTCGACGTGTTTCGGAAGTCTCAAAAAACCGTTGGTCCCATTGCTGAATAACCACTGGTTCCATGCAACGTAAAAATGCCATACAAACAAACAAACAAAACTGAGAGCTTTGAAGAGAAAGTGAGCCAGTGCTAAGTGCCCGAATCCATTAGTGACTGGTTGTTGTTAGTTAAGACATAGCTAAGAGCTAGGCTTATCTACCTGGTTGCTCCAAGGGGTCACCAGTGTAAGGTTAATGTAAGCTCATTATGCTTTGAATACACTTTTTCTGTTGAGATCATATTTGCTTTTGATGCAGTTTACAGACCTAAATATTAGGCCCAGTGGGGACCTGGGCGAGGTGAGTCAGGTAATTCTGGTGATACACAAGCCAACAACAGTGAGTGTGCTCTGTGATTGGCTGCCGAATTTGCTGGTTAAGCTTGAGTTTGGGAGTGAAATGTTGAGCTTATATGATCAAGGGTGCTTATTTTCATTTAGTCTGCTCATATAACCAGGCATGAAGTTAAGCGAGTGTTTTCGGCTAACTCAAATTTAAGTTTTCCTAGTCACCTTGGGAAATTAAGGCTAGGTGTAGAGCATGATAACTGTATGCCTCTCAGCCAAAAGAAAACCTAGGTACATAGTTCAAAAAGGCTTAGCTACTGGCAATGGAAGTCGGGCACTTGAAAAAAAAACCATGCTTACTTGTAGGATGTCTAAATATTTGGTTGGACTCAGGCCAATTCAAATCAATAGGCTGAAGATAACCTCTTTTTCTTTCTCGTATGAAGCATCTACAGGTGGGTTTGTGACAGAGACCACCAATTCGTATGAATCGTCTTGTTGGTATTGGGGGAAATTCTTTGATAGAATAGGGGTTTGGACTAATTACCAGCAAAGTGTTATACACAATAAATATGCCTGAAGAGCCTTAGATAGACAGTGCTTAAGAAAAGAGTGCTAAGAAGCATCATTGTTTTTTCTCAGTGAGATAACTGACTGACGAAGGTAACAGACTCCACGTGTTCTAAAAGGGGAAACTGGTGTGGATGAGCTTTTGTAGTGCTGTTTTGATCTTGAATGTTTCTCCTCTCTTGTGATTTCTGGCTAAAGGCCATACCAGTTAGAGTTCAAGGAACCTTTATTTTGTTTTCCATCATATATATATATATATCTATATATATATATATATATATATATATAGATGTAAATATATATATATATATATATATGAAGTTTGCTGAAAATTCCTGAACTCTTTATGTTATTGTAGCTTTCGTAAGTTCTTCAGATCAAAACATTGTTTATTACTTATAACTAGTTAAGGGAGTAATGAATTATGAATGGAGTCCTCTTCACTCCTTCCAAGGCTGCCCATCTTAAATCCCAAAAGCATCGCTGTAGCCCCATGTTTGAATTTTGGAACATCTTTATGCCTTTAGTGCTGAAGATGCATGTCTGAGGATTTCACTCCTTCATCTCACTACACTGCAAAGATAAAAAAATGTAGCCAATTACCTAAGCAGCTTATCTACCAGATGAATTATTTCTGGATGTGGGGTTTGAGTAAAGGATCCATACTGTGTTTCACCCCATCTGAATCTAAGGATGATGGGAATAGGTGCCCTCAGCTCTGGTATACATTGGAGATTTTCTTTTTCTATGGAAGTGCTGTAGAAACTGAGTAATCTGTGATAGTGAAATTTTCCATGGCGCCCATTTGATTCTAATCAAAGCTAAGGTTATCTTGGGATCATGAGGAAGATATTTTTTTTTATTAAAGAATATCTAGAGCTGCTACTGTAAACATGTAAAAGATTTTTCATCATTGACATATAAAAATTGTTTCCCGTTTAGTTGAAATATTTTTTTAAAGGTAATAACCAGTTGCCACTTCAAAACTGTCTAGGTAATTTGAAGTGGTCTTAAAAATAATTTTCCCCGCAATGGCAGTGTTTCCAGTCATCTCGTTCTGAAGTTCTATTGCCTCTGTTTTGCCAATCCATTGTAGTCTTACCTTGACAGGTCTCTTGTGCTTTGGCCCTTTGAGCCTTGCAAGTGATTTTAAATATCCTTTCTGATTCTTAAGCAATAGAGTAAACCCCAGGGATGAGAGTTGTGCCAGACCACATGAGTCTTGGAGCTAAGTCTGTTGCATGATAACGTAGACACCAAAGGGTGAAAAATCCTTTTTTATAGCGAGCAGCTTTTTACCTTATGAGATATACAGAATGCAACAACATGCCTTGTATGAATCTTTTACTCAGAAATTTACCACTACACCGTAAAATCACAAAATAATAATTGAGAATTTTTTTTACACATGCATAAAATCTGCAAAAAAATATAAGTTATTTATTTACTTTTCATAATTCGTAGTTTATATTTGGAAAGCATAAAAAATGAAACAATACTGTGGTCTTGTCAGTAGAAATAGAGGTGAAGCAGATGTCCCTGTAAAGAAATGTTGTTCACAGTCAAAACTCTACTGACCTTTGCAGTCACGATGACCATCACATCGCCAAGCACTTGGAATGCACACATTATCCCAGCAGCGAAAACCATCACATGGAGATTTGTCACATCCAATCTCATCTTCTCCATCTTAAAGGAAAGACGATAAAACGATTATTAGTGTACCTCAGTTCTCTTGAGTATTTCTGTCATATTTTTAATTTTAGCATTAAACCTTTTTATCTTAATAGTCAAAATACTATTTGAAATAAGTATTGTCATTTAATTAAGCAGTTCCCAGCAAAAACTTTCCACAAATCCCTGAACAATGTGTAACATGTACTAAAAAGAATAAAGAAAGCTGTACTGAAATTAGCATTTAGAGGAAACTCCAAAACACGAATTTTCAGGAATAAAGCAGTAGTAATTAGTATGTAAAATACACCCTATATTTCACTTTAATACATATAATGTTATTTTGGTCGACTAACATACGTGTTTCGAATTAATTTCCTAGCTATATTTAAATCTATGTAAATATTAGAAAATAGAGAATAAGCCAGAATGAAAAAATACCGCGTATATTTAAAAGAATTTTAGTCCTTAAAGAAAATATTCATGTTTTATGGTGCGCTAGGTCCGAATGAATGTCTCGCAGCCTTCTTCATTATTTCTATTTCCATTACACATGCTGAAGACTCGCTATTTCATCTACATCTTATTTTTTCAAAGCAAATGATATTGGGTTCCAGTAAATTTAAGCAACACATATGAATCAAGTAGATTTTTTTCGACCTTCGGTTAATGCATGCTCCTTATTTTGATCATCTGAGTAGGCTACATGCACCCTTTTCTAATATAGTGTCCGCCATTCAAGTGAGACTTAAGGCCCTTCCACACGAGGGGCAAATGCACGGCGGTCAGACACTGTTACCAATTTTGTGGTTGTATGGCGATCACGTGTGTGGCCCAAGTCATAGGTTCGCCTGCCTGAGCCTATTGCCTCCCTTGGACGGTTTGATCTGGTAACACTGTTAAAAAGCGAGAGAATTACGGGCAAATCCGAGCGCCCGTCGTGTCTTTAACCCCATCGTGTGGAAGGGGCTTACTCTACTTGTAGTACCTTTTAAACTCGTCCAGGATAGCCATATAATATGTTCATAGCTGTTTACCTTTCTATACTAAGCCCCCTTTTTTTTTTTCCTTTTTCTCACCGAGATAGGTCTGCCTATTATTCTGTACAAAATGAAATCTTGGGGCTTAGGCTGAACCTATGCACTTTTGGCTCATGTAATCGAGTGATAAATTTCTTTTTAGATGCTACATTAACAATCTCTTTTGTATACCTGCATAGCTTCTGCCTTCGGTCCTTTAAGTAATAACCTCTGGCACTGACCTTGTATTGACATTTAGTCAAGGAGTACATTTCAGATCGTACGTATAGCTGCATACTTGACTCTCTTTCCTGTTTCATCTGATGTTTCCTTTATTAACCAGATAGCTTGAAAAATTATGCATATGTTCCTTTATTAATCAGATAGCTTGGTATTATGCATATGTTATAGAAACTGAATATTTTCTTTGCTTGGCTGCGATCTAGTTCATCGATGTAACAGATCATTTTATTTTCAGCTTACCTGCTGCATAATTGTAAGGTGAACTTTGTCATCCACTTTGGTCTGCCCTTTGTACTGGCATGTCATTGCTTTGAGACTTCCCGGACTGATTCCAGTGCCAGTGGAAGAGGACCTCTAAGAGTGTTTAAGGTGAGTTTCATGGGCCTCTCTTATCGACATATTGCTGAGAAAAGAAGTCGCGAAATTGAATTTTAGAAAATATGTTAATAAAAGCCATCAAGTCTGAAGTATGAAGCGCATTTTAATCAAAATAGTATGGAAATGTGGTAGAAATCATGTATTTCGTGTGTATGTTATGGGTCTTCTAAAAGCAACATTTCTACTTACTGAAATACTTCAGAATCGAAGAGAGTTATTGCATCATTGTTCTCATTAGACTGGGATGTATTCCCGTTGAAATGTTCAAATCTCGCATATTTCCATTTCTTTAGTGATTTCTTTTTAAATATTTTGCCGAAAATCTAAGGGGTTATCGTGCTGAACGGGAAGGGGAGTAAGAAAACACGGAAGCTAAGGGTTCTGAAAGAAATAAAGACCAAAATCATTCGAAACACCAATGAATCCCTGAGAAAAAATATTTCTCTGTCCCAAAACTGCTTTAGGAAAGAACTTAGTTCATTTTTTCCCATTTCTATTTCATTATCACCTTTAGCATTTACTCCATAATGCCTACATTCATCAACCATTGCTACCTTTTACCGTCCGGCCGTACCACATACAGGTGGTATTTTCCTAGCGTGACTTTACCAAATTTGATTTTTCCCATTTTTGCTTCTTACTCTTGTTGCCACGATCCTGCAGAGTTTCATTTCGATGAAGGCTTCATTCTAAAATACATTCTCTGGTTGGTCCTGGAAACACACTTTCACCCTTTACTTTTTTGCATTAATTCTTTTGTTACTGGATCAAAGTTTAAACTAAAATGACAGTTGGGTCCCACTTCACAGCATGCGCGTTATCATTTTATTTTATTTATTTCATTATTTTAGTTATTTATTTGTTTACCTATTTTGTCGAAAGGCGTGTAAAGATGGAACTTACTTGGACAATCTGGCGCACCATCACAAATCCAGTAAGGAGAAACACAGCGGTCTGACGTTGGGCATTTGACTTGCAGACCGGAGTAGCATTCAGACACACCGTCTGTGGTCATGCCACCCCCAGCTGAAAATCAGGTATATTATTGCATCATTGAGGCTGAGATTTTGAATGCACAGTAGATACTAAACAGAAAACGAAGAAGTAATGAGTAGTCTTAGTGGACAACAGGGTGTAAATGAAAGTTGTTTCTAAATCAAGAAGATGAGTGTTAAGGGAAGGGTTTTGTAGACTCGGTACCTTTGTCAATAGGGAGTGGAGCCCACAAGTGGCTTTAATCTCATTTTAGCTCAGATTTTTCACAATGAATGTAAATATCAACTAGGTACAGAAAAGTAAATGTATATAAGCCTTAAGGCCCGTGCACATGGACGACCTTTGTTTGACGAACTCTGCTCGATGTGACGTCAGAAGCGGAGAAACAGCAGATAAGGTTCTGACTTTTCCCGTTTCTGACGTCACATCAAGCAAAGTTCGTCGGGCAAAGCTCGACCGTGTGGACGGGGCTTTCTACACAAAAAACGCTTTTAGCGAAGATTTATAAAAGAATCTAAAAGTTCATGTGGATCTATCCTAGCATACAGACTTAAACAGTAGAAAAACATTTCAGTCAACTATCAGAGGCACCTAAAATGTTGCATCCGTAGTGGCTAGACAAAGTGAAAGTAAGACGCCCTGAATTACATAGGAGTTAACAGGCAAGACGAGGGTGCTCTTCAAAGGTTTGAAGGACTAACGAACTAGGTGTGATCCGACCTCCAGCTTGCTCGGGACGCGTGCAAGATTTTCCCCTCAAGCATAAAATGTAAACATTATATTCCGAACTTTTGACATAAATTAAAATGTGGTAGAATATATGGACAAATAGAGCCTTGTTTCACCAACGAAAATAAAAATAATTCACTATATTTATTAGAAATAATTTTAATCTACTGTTTAACATGCACATTATTCATTTTTTACAGTTCCATTGCAATAAATAAACCATAAAAATCCTATCCTGAACTTCCTGTATCTTTTCCTCGACGCAAAACACCTTTTTTAGACCTTTATAGTCTTTTCCATAGACCTTTCCTACCCCCAACAAGACCAAAACAACAACAAAGTAGTTTGTAAGCGACAAGGTAAATGGGCGGTATGCAGCAAAGGGTGACTGAGGAACTGATGCCGAATAGGGACCCATGTCCTGCCTGAGGGAAAAATGTCTTGGCAGTCATGGATAGCATAAATAAACCAAAGAAAATATCATGTGATTTATCAGAAAACAAGTAAGATGACCTTCAACTTAAGCAGAAATACTATAAAAGAATAACAGGAGATAAAATTTTACAATTAGATACTTGTACAAAAATCGGAATAGTGGGTTCAAAAGACATTATGCAAAAATGATCATCATATAAGAAATTAAAGTAGATAAAATTACATTTCTAGTGATATATAATGAAGTATACTTTGCTTTGTTAGTATAGTGCCTATGATTCGACAAAGGTTGATGTTAAAATCCTGAAAATGCATTTATTTCCGAATTTTGTCTTTCAACTTTTTAATAGCATCTTCTAAAATCAGCTTCGCTGCGCTATTACTATATAACATTGTCTATAAATTGTCTTCATAATGGTGTATAATAATGTATATTTTACTCAATTTGTGAAGGTGATACTGCGGGGTTTTGAAAATGTTCCCAATGAATTTCCATAAGTGCGCTATTTTCACGTTTGATATATGAGACAAATCAAAACGTTTTCCCCACTTGTAATAACATTTCATATGAATAAGATGATAGTCATTTATATCATAGCGAATTCTTATATTAGAAATCGTCTCATTTGCTATGGCCCGCCCGATCTGGCCCGGCCGTAACGTTTTTTCAAAGGCTTAAAAATTAAAAATGAATTTTGACGAAAAACAACTCTTTTCTTCGTAGATGTACAAATTGTATACGCAGTGGTGTATATCAATTTATATTGTATCCGATTAGCAGGCTATGTATTATATATCTGGTGAAATTCGGAAGAAGGTTACATATGAAACTGAAAATGCACGGTTTTGCACATATGCTGAAAGCTACCAGAGTTTCAGTTTCTTATGCAACCTTCCGAAGTTCAGCAGATATAGATTACATCGCCAACTAATCGGGTACAATATACATTTGTATACACCATTGCGTATACAATTTATTCATCTACGAAGAAAAAAGTTGTTTTTAGTCAGAATGCAATTTTAATTTTCAAGCCTTTGAAAAAAACGTTTACGGCCGAGTCAGTCTGACCGTAGCAAATGAGACGATTTCTAATCTAAGAATTCGCTGTGGTCAAAATAACTGTCATTGTATTCATATGAATTGTTATTTCAAGTGCGCAAAACGTTTTGATTATCTCATATATCGAAAGCAAAAGTATCGCACTAATGGAACCTCATTGGGAACATTTTCAAAACCGCGCAGTACCGCCTTCACAAATTGAGTGAAATATACGTTATTATACACTATTTTACAGACAATTTATGGGCAATGTTAATGTTTTATATTATTAGTGCAGTGAAGCTGTTTTTAGAAAATGACTATTAAAAAAGTTTAAAGTCAAAATTCTTAAATAAATGCATTTTCAGGGTTTTAAAATAACCTTTGTTGAATCATAGGTACTATACTAACAAAGCAAAGTATACATCATTATATATCATTAGACAGGCAATTTTATCTACTTTAATCATTTTTTTAATAATATTCTCGATATAATGCATAGTTTAGGAGCATAACGCGAAAATGTACAAAAAAAAAAAAATGTATTTGGGCGGTGTTTGCCCCCCTAAAAATTTTGCTAGGGTTCCCGGACGTTATTATTATTATTATTTTTTTTTTTGTTTGGTTTGGGGAGGGGCTAATACTAAGGACCTATCAGAACACATTGATGAAGGTATTATTTGGTTACAAATTTTTTTCCCGCTTCGACCCTTAGATACCCTTTCTAAAATTTTCTGGGGATTAACAGATTTCATACTCGTATATACAGGAATACCACTGTAGTACTATTTTGAATTTAATTTTGACACGCCAAGAATCCACCATTCTCCGATACCTTGGTCACAACTGGGCCTGGAAAAACAGTTTATCAGACGTTAGCAGGACTAGACAAAGCTTCGTATTTGAATGTATAGATACCCAATTTTAGCTTCTTGCCCTCCTTACCACATCATAAATAAGAGGTTCAATGATACATCTACTGGGTTCCTTTTATTTACAAATGATTCCTCAAACAATTTTTGCGGGTTTGGATTTTTTCAGACATTTCTGAGGTTTTAACCTAGCATGGCGTATAGGTCTATATTAGCCAGGCTTCTCGCTTTTCGTTATTCCTTCTGCTTATGAAATACTTGATAACACTACCTAATCCTTATAAATCCGCCTAAGATGACTTTGAAACATTTGCCTCTTTGTGGTTATCTGCTCCTCTCATCCTCAATCCTTCTCCAATGGGAAAAGACGATTTCACCTTCGTCTGTGGCTGTCTGCTATTTGCACTCAATCTTCAATCTTTTTTTTTTTATCTATAAATTTTTTTTTATAATTATTTTGAATGGCGATAAGAAACAATTGGGTCAAGCTGAGTGTCATCTTTGCCCAGTTCCTATCAAATTCTTCGCCCATTTTGCTTACAAATGTCAATTTCAATGGTATGAAAATTGAATTTGGTCCTGTATTAGTCTTTAGGGTGCTGACTTCCCTTTCAAGTAGTACCTTGAAGGGGAAACATGCGTATGAAAATAATGTGTATTGATTCAGCGCTGTAATTTGCCTTTTGTTTCAGTTCCCAAATTTTTTGTTGACTTTATCTATCACGTCTCTTAAAAGTTTCTCGTTATTTTAGTTGAAGGGGCAATGTCTGAAATATCCGGATGCGGTGTATTCTAAGATCTTTGCAGTAGCAGCTGCGTTTTATCTTCGCTCTGTTAATTTATATTATTCTGTATATGATCATACGTTTAGTGCTAGTTCCGTGCTGTGTCTGGTAGAGGCCTGTGTCATATCTTGGTTCGATATTCTTCAATATGATGTAAGTCAAAACACATTCTGTGCTCATTTTTTTTATGTAGTTTATGAAGCTCAGTAAGGATGGGTGTCATCCTATACCATTGGGATATATTGATTATTCATTTGGCTGCCTTTTACGCCCCTTAACCAGCTAATTTAGTTCACCATTATAGAAACTGTTGTAGAAGTCTCGACTGGTTACTAGCCTTTTATACTTATCCGTCTACAAATTCTTACACCAAGTCGACTCATTTGTTCCTCTCCTCGACAGGACTGAAACAAGGACCTGTTCTTTTTTCTATGCTATCTTTTCCTTTGCCGCAAAAGGCCGTTTACTAACTTTTTTTGTGGGTACAACTTCAGTCTCCGGTTAGTTAAGTCAGGTGGCTAAAATTACCTAATTGAAGAAGTAACATTATTTTAAAGATTGTTTCAGTTGTCGCTGGAGTATGCAACGCTTAGTCTGTACAGACTAAAAGCATTATATAATTTCCATAACTAGGCCAATGAAAAGTATTTAGAGAATATCAATAACGCAGGCACAATTCCTGAGTAGCAGGTCATAAAAACCAAAAACGATACGGCGAACTAATTACGTAATGATGGAGAATGCCTCGTTAGTCGTTAATTTTGCTCTCTATTAGGATAATGAAGACACTATTCTGTTACAACTTTCAACACGAAGTAGAAAGAGCTGGAGATACGATGTTCGTACTGGAGCCGTTAATTCGTTGAATAACTTTGACTTTATGCAGAGAGACTGTTAAAGAGTTTGCCTTTTTTCTAGTCCGTATCAGCACTCGCATTTAGTGGAATCGCGCACTGAACAATTTCGGTGCTCACGATTAAGCATTATTAATACAAATTCACATCCATTGCTTCTTTATGAAACGTGGCTTTGATGTTCAAAAGGAATACCTCGGTGATGCATAAAGTTTTTTTAGGCGATGGTGATAGCAAGACTAATATTAAGTATTTTGCTTTCGCAATCAGTTTCATTTTTATATGTCCAATAGACGAAGCGTTAATCCTATTAATGTCTGAAATTTTTTCCAATCCTTTTACCCTTAACGATCATCCGTTTTCTTCACATGGTTTCTATTCTGCCGTTTTGAATAATATTTTTTCTAGACATTTTTTTTTTTAAATTTCAAAGGGAAATTTATCTCTCCGTGTCTTGAGAGAACAAACCTCACTGAAGATCCTTTCAGAATTTTTCGAACGAAGCCACCAGTTCCCTCACTAAGCTCAAGCACTAATTCATAGTCTGTTTGGGCAGCACCGAGAAAAAGATTAAATTTTAAAATGGATGTTCAGCGTCACTTGCAAATAAATAATAAAATAAATAGACATTGAAGTTATATGGGTTGAAAATCAATGAGTTGAGCAAAGCCAGCATAATTTCAGAACAGATAACTAAATGCATAAACCCCATTCGTTTGTCGGAGGCTCTTTTAGTTTGGAAGCCGTTAACGCTTCTTACTTTGAGTCACTTGATCTCAAACCCTGACTTTCTACACTTGGTCTTCTAGCAACAGCAGGTGATACTTGTCCTACGTTTACCATAAGCAATAAGTGTAAGTACTATTATAAAGTAAATACACTATTAAGATCTTATAGTCAAAATGTAAGTCTCTCTCTCTCTCTCTCTCTCTCTCTCTCTCTCTCTCTGTTATATCGTCACATGAGTATGAAGATTTTTACTTTAAAATGTAAATCATTATTGTCCCTTCTTGCAGCAGTCTCTGTATTTGTTTTAATTAACAAGCTATACTAGAAAGTGTGTGTGAGAGTTTTACACAAAATGAGTACATACCCACTAATTCTAACAATGACAACAACTGTATTCTAAATAAATAAACAACGCGGGTTTTTTCAAATTCTCTCCAAGGGCAACGAAACTATCCGCTCTAGACTCTTTCCCCAACACAATATCTTTCAGGACCATTGTTGGACTTAAATGAAGGTGGGAATTAATGTCTACTACGGGACAGGAAGAGGGTTACTTTTCTCTCCCTCCGTGCCTTACCTACTGCTGACCGCGCGATTTTAAAGCGAGGTAATTACTTCACTGGAAAAGAAAACTCCTCTATGCTATTAATGGCTAATAAACGTTCCCTCCCTCCTTTACCTCCCACCACTTACAGAAGACGAGAACGTATGAACGCCTTCCCAATCTACCCTCTGCCCCCTTAAACACCGATCGGGATTGCAACTAATGGCCCGAACTTGTCTTTGGCGTAGGTTGATTTTAATCCGGTCCAAAGTTTTTTTTTTTTTATTGTATAGTGAATAAGAAGAATATTTGTTTAAAAAATTCGTCAAACTGTAAAACGGCATGAAGATGCTCATAGTGCCCTACAATAGATCAACACGAAGACAAAATTGTAGAGAACTCTTAATTACAAGGAAAGAATAAGTTCCAGGAAATACGTAAAAGCAGTTGTTAAGGCAAGCATTTCTGCGCAAGGGTAATGTGACTGTCGAAAATAAAAGAGAATTCTTGACACTTTCACGAAAATCACCAGGATTTAACGAGTACTGACAGAGAACAAGTATTGTCATCATCATAAAATCTTATACAATTTATAACCGAAATCGTGTTGCAAGTATCTGGAAAGAAAGATTATTTATTAAGCTATATAAGAAGCCTTTTCTTTACGAGATATTACTTTTTTTTATAGTTGATAAATGCAGCTTTACACACTCACCAACATAGAATGCTCCAGCATCTAAAGAAAAGGAAAGAGCTGTCCCAACTCGACCGTCATCGTGGAGGCCTTGTAGCGTCGCTTTGTAAGCCGTATCCAGTGACAAACCACCAACGTTAGCAATACAGCCCTGTTTTAAAAGACAAAGAAGGAAATAAACAAAAGCATAAAAATATGTACCTGTATACCTTTTCTCTAGACGTATATAGCACTGTACATATTAGCATCAGCATCATTAGACATCTGCCCATATTGCTTTCTGTTCATTACTTTTCAGACGGACTATTTTCAGTTCACAGTACATTTAATTTCTTATTCCTCGTGCTTTAAAAGTTGTAATTTTTTTTCTTAAGGTGACTTTTTTATATATATTTCCATTTATGGATGGCTAGTCTAATTTACCTTTCAAATACTCCAAGATCTTTTTAAGCTCCCCACTGGTCAGGCACAGTCGAATCAGTAAGGTCATGCAGGCAATTAATAATACCAGCCTTTCAGAGGGCATCTGACGCCTGACGTCAGTGTCTTGATGTTCATTTGTCTGATTTACAGTCGCAGTGCAACATTGTTTCTCCTTTTATTTCCTGTAACATGCGTTTGTCTGGCTGTCTACCAACTAGCACAGGGGTTCCCAAAGTGCTGCACTTTTAAGGCTCCAAACACTGAACAAACGCCTTTATATCCATTTAAAATTAAGAAATTATGTAATACTCTTATGACAATATTTGATTAGATTTAATTCAATTTTAAGAACATGGTACAAGCATCCATTTTATTGATTTTTAATGAGATATAAATAGTTTCTAAGGCCATTTTTATCATTGCGGGTCTGACACTGCTACATTTTTATGATTCTCTAAATAAACCGCTCTTCTAGCTTCGAAGGTTGGTGACCCCTGAACTGTTAATAGCAGTATAACTTCCCTTCTATTCATTAGACATTTTCAATATGAATATTAACTGACCAGATTTTTTCATTTTTAAAATGCGCTTGAGTATTAAACATCTCTATAAACGTAGCACAATACCTTACATTTTATTTTCATATCAGTATATCTGGCTTTATGTACATAGTGAATAACAAAAATACGAGGTACATTAAGACTTATATATCAGTCATCGGTAAGTGAAAGGGTTCCTCTCCCTTACGTCATTCAAACTATAGTTTACATGATGCGTTTTAATGAAATATTTCAGCAGATAACCATTTTTCATAGTAATGGGTGGCTCTAGAGAAAAATCAAGAAACAGTTAACACTGCATCAGGGCTGAGCCCACTGCGCAGAAATCTCCCACTCACTAGCCGTTTCATATAACACCCATCAGCTGCCGGTCGAAACACACAACACCTTTCTTTCACTCTTGTCCACACTGTTGCCTCGTGGATATTAAAGTCACTCCTTTACATTCCCCGTCCATCAGTTCAACACTTTCTAGATATTCATCTCCTCTTTCCTTTCAACAACTAATTACAGTGGACCCCCTGTATTCGTGGGGGATGCGTACCAGATCCCCTGCGAGTAGCTAGAATCCGCAAATACATAAAATCCATATAAAAACGCCTAAAACTGTATATTTTGTTAGTTCAAACATAAGAAGAATCCACCTGGTTTTTTTTAAATAGTTTTATCACAAAAAGTGCAGTTAATCATGAAATTGATGTGACAATACAGTAATTTGTGGATATTTCTCATAGAAAAATACCGCGAATACGCGAATTTCCCGCAAATAATGAATGGATAGATATGGTCCATAGAAATATTCACAGATAAATGAGTCCGTGAATACCGAGAGTGCGATTACGGGGTCCACTATACAATCTTTATACCCCCTTTTTACCCTCCATACCCTCCTCATGAGCTAACCACTTCAGAACACACTAATTCATCTTTTTGTTGGTGTTTGCTTTCTTTCCTTGAAAGAAAAACTAATGTTTATATGCAACTGTATTTGCTTTGGATATCCTTTGGCATGTAAATCATATCATAGGATATTCAAATGCATGTGAATAGGCAGACAGGTTTGTCGACGTATAAGAAGCATAATCACCAAACCAGTTGAAAAACAAAATCAGTCTCGCTGTGATCAGAAAACGAATAATATTTGAATCCCATCCCGATCTGAGAGTGAAATGCTACTTTATTGCAACAAACATACAGTACACTCATTAGCGTCTGAGGTCGGTGTTCCATTTACAGATCTTGTTTGTCAATCCAGATGGGGTCACCCCTTTCCAATACGCCCATGTAAACTACCTTCCTTAAAATCTTTACATTTTACGTATTTTGAAATAAGAGGATCGAGTTTATAGTTTCCTTGATTAATATATTCTTACAAAAGCTTTATTTTCTAAAATTGGACCTGATAATGTTCCAGAGATACCACTGGAATGAACGCAAAGGGCTCTTTGAGATTCTACATTTGTCTCTCCTGTGCTGCGTCATCCACAAATCTCTTCATCTCCAGCCTCACTCCTATTTCTTAAACAAATAGGTCAGCGTCTTCCACTTTTCTGGTGCCCACAGGAGTCCAGTTGATACTGTCGCGTACTATGTCTCCCAGGGGTTGTGGGAAGGACATGTCCAAGCCATCTCCATCTCTCTTTCATCATTATCTCAACTACATATGGAACTTTCGTTATTTTCCTCATACCATTTCTAACTCTTAATTACCATCTGACTCCTATTATGTTATTCTTCTTTGAGCATTATTCTCAACTCGAAAGATTATTTTAAGCAAAACTAACGAACACATATATGTTTTACACTGCATCAAGCAGTTGTTTAGTAACTAACTGTAGAAACTTACATCATGTTTTCCTGAGACTAACGTCGTGAGCTTGAGCATGAGGTGTTTGTGGTCCCATATCTGAAGAAGGTAACCATCAGGTTTCAGGCCCTCTGGTCTGCCTCCGCCAGCATCCCACTCGCTGGATGTGAGAGCTCCTAAAGGAAAGGGACAACAGAAATATCAGTATTCATTATCATTTGCATTGACATATGTCCATATAGTCCACAGGACATAATATGTGTTTTGCTCTCAGAGATTCTTGGCATCCACTGCATTCAATCTTGATGCTCTCAGTATTTCTCTTTATTCACTTATATGACACTTTCATTCAACGAAACCTCGTCACTGCCCTGATCTTATTTCCTTTGTCTGTTTTAGAAGTTTTATGGCAAGACTGAGCTTTGAAAATTTATGCTCCGCAAACCAACGATTATCTTACGAATTTGTAATTTCATAAATGTTTAAACAAATTTTAGTACAACATTTTTTTTAAGTAAAACAGCGGGGATGAAAGGAGTGGGCATATTTTTAAAACTAATTGAAAGGAGGTAATGAATGTAAGAGAGGCAGTTTTTTTTTTTTTTTTTTTTTTTTTTTTTGTTGTTGTGGGGGGGGGTTGGGGGGGTGTGGGGGGGGGGGGCGCAAAAATCTTATATTTTTCTCCTTAATTTCTTGTATAAATTTCATAGCCCCATCCTCTTTAAAGATTTTCCTTTCTTAGCTGGATTTTCGCTAAGAAAAACGTATAAATATCGGCATCTCGTTTCCATAACCCCTACCTGCAGGCAATAGCTTATAGATGCTGAATTTCTCCATCCTTTAC
>NC_061094.1:20814634-20839634 GCF_015104395.2 Macrobrachium nipponense | reverse complement strand
CGTTTGATCTAAACTTTTCAAGAAACTGTCATTTCATGTTGAATTTTGAATTTTTATAATTTCTTTTTAAGAAATTGTAATTTCGTATCAGATTTTGAATTTTCATCAGTTCTTTTTTATCGTAGAGTAAATTTATATGAAAACGATTACATAGTGAACGTGCCGGACAAAGAAACTGAGACAGGCACTCCAACAAAGTTTGGTAGGCCTAACGGGAGTGAAGACACGCATGATCCGCCAGTCCCCAAAACCTCAAATGATTCAAAAAGCCTTCCTTCGGCAGAAGAACTCTTCACGGAGGATGAGATAGAGATGGAGGAGTTACAAGGTTTTTTGGCAGAGGATAGGTAGAGGAAATTCCATTCATAAGTTTTTTTAAAGGAAATGACTGTATTGTACAGTACACTTGCGCCCAGTGGTGGCATTGTTTACTTGTGGGAGTTTTTACCATTCTGTGTGTAATTTTAAACTTTTTAAGTTATTAAAAGCGGTGCAAGGTGAAGACAATCCTTTATTCACATTATATGTACTTTTATTGTTGTCGCGACGTTTCAAAACATAAAAGTCCCATTTTCAAGCTAAAGAAAGACAAAAACAAAAGTTAAAATCACAAACTCGGAATACAAATTAAAAGTTAAAAAAGTTACACAAATATAAAAATAACAAGTACAAAAGTAAGGAGGAGTCATTACCATAAGGTGCTGCAAGCACAGACCGAGTGACAATTTGGGCCGGGTCAGCTTCAACTTGGAACTCACGCGAGATACAGAGGTGTTGAGGAAGACTTGGTGTTTAACTGCGGAACGAGTTGTTTATTGAAGAGTGATTCTAAAATAGTTAAAAGCTGTTCGTTAGGGGATTGGCCTATAATTTTAAAATCTTTGTAATTCATGTCATGTTTACATTACTTTGTATGTTCGCGTATACATGAAAACTCAGGATTAGTTAATTTGACATCTGTTCTATAACTAACGCCTCGATGAGAGTCTAATCTCAGTTTCAGTAACCTCCGTGTGGAGCCGACGTACTTCCCTAGATTACATCTAGGGCAATTGAATAGATATACGACTCCTGAGGTCATCAGTGGATCGAGTTTCTCCTTATGTTTAAACAAAGATCTAATATTCATCGGGTTTCAAGGTATGAGTCTTAATTCAATTGCAGGAAAAAAATTTTCTGTTAATTTCAATTCACAGTAGAAATTTTTGTTATGAATAAATGGGACACTTGCATATAATCGTAATTTTGGCACTGATTGTATTTTAATTTTAGGATGGAAGATATTGTTCAAGAATTTGTACAGGTGTTTGTTTATAAAAAAGTTTCGATGGAAAGCAATTGTCAGTGAAATATTGGTGGAGATATGTTAATCCAGTGTGAAAATGATTCTAGTTAGACGTTATGTTAAAAGCCCTATGAAAAAGGGTAGACATGGAGTTTAGTTTAAAATTATAAAAACAGTTACTATAAAAATCGATCCCAAGCCGGTAAACGTTTCCTTTCTAAAAACCGTGGTGTTAAAATGATCATCATATCTAAAAACTGTTACATCCAAAAATGGCAGCTTATTTTCCTTTTCATATTCAATTGTGAAATTAATGTTAGGATGTATTTCATTGGCATAATCAAGAAATTTGTCAGCCTGATCTTTATCTCTGAACTATAAGATGGAAGGCCAAAGGTCAGTTGTCCAGTATGCGTTCCTCCAGGAAGCACATAAAAATGTTTGCAAAGGCGGGACCCAAAGGGGATCCCATCGCCATACCATCAACCTGAATGTAGGCTCTACTGTTAAAAACAAAGGCTGTCCTGCACAGCGAGCTCGAGCAATTTTCTAAAATCCGTAAGGTTAAAATGATTAAAAGTGGCATCTGGGTCAGTAAAAATACGGCTAACAATAATATTAATGGTATCTTTTACCGGTACATTTGACGAAATTGGGGACTTCATCATTCATGTCGCCTGAATGTAGTCCCGAATTTCGTCAAATTCAAAGTATACAAGTTCTCTATATACCAGACTCCTTTTTACCATGATGCCACCACGAAATTGTTGGATATGGAGATTAACCATAAGAATCGAAATATTGTCAAACTAACGGATTTGTCTAACAGTTTATTTGTAAACGTTACAGATAATTTATCCATCATTGATCGCGTTGTTTTCAAATATTTGTTTAATAAATGTATTGCTGATTATGTATTAATGATCCGAGGTACTCACGAGAGAAAACTGAGGAAGTTGGGTGTATTTATTCCTTCTTTTTCGAACAATAAGAAAACTGTGTTTAATATGTCAAATTACAAATTATCTAAGAGAGAAGAGTTTCAGTTTTCTTTAGGATTGGATTTTTGCCTACCTTGCTTTAAACCTTCATATAACCAATTCTTTGGATCTCTGGAATCATTATTTGCTAGACTTCTTAACCTCCGCCTCGATGTAGATGTACCTAAAATTCGATCACAACTACAAGGTATAGCTCAGAAAACTTTTAACAATTTAACTGCTCGTTGAACTCCATTCTTTTCTAAGAACGACTTGAATATTCTTAAAGAACTTGGGAAACGAAAAGACCTAACAATAACAAAACCTGACAAGGGTAAAGGTACTGTAATACTAAATAAATACGAATACATACAAAAGATGGAAAATATCTTAGAAGATGAATCTAAATTCAAAAAGACAGGAGAACCTCAATATTCTGCTATCTTTAAGATACAAGACCGAATCAACAGTTTCTTGAAATAGCTTAAAGACTAAAATCATTAGTGAAAATACTTATACTTCATTATATAGCACAGGTGCCTCATATGGGGTGATGTATGGGTTACCTAAAATCCATAAAGAAAGTATACCAATGAGGCCCATGGGAAGGAGTTCGCTTTGAGCTGTCGGGAGGGAAGGTTCTCCTGACTGCTGCTCCGTCCATACTCTTGTTTGGTTTTCAGCTGTAACCCTAGTTCGGAAGTTATCAAGTTACTTGTAATCGAGTGCCCAACAGGGCATTCGAGATCATAAATGGTTGATATGATGACGACGTTAACAAGAAGGGTAAACACTTTCTGCATATCGTTCTTAAATGAGAAGATGTACAGTTCAGATGTATTGCCCAAAATGTGTCGTGATGTAATGGAGATTCCAGATAATGAGGTTTAAGGAATTTGTGTCACTGGAAAATCAGTGTCTGTTTAAAGTCAAGTCCCAATCCTTTTTTGATTCCCTGATGGAAAGGTCTGATGAGAAGCTAATCAAGTACAACAGCTGTGAAGTGAAGATGATCAATGCGTCCAAGGCAATCACTTACGTTAAGATTAGGAGTGTACCTTTCGAAATGCAGTCTTCGGTACTTGCAAATGTTTTCTCCTTCTATGAAAAGTGAAAAATGTTCGTGAGAATACGCTTGGATTTGGTCATTACAGTTTTGCTCTGAGCGGGGACAGAACGATTTTCATGGAACTAGAAAAACATATCCCTTCCTATATTTCAATAAGGGGTCAGGCATATAATGTCCTCTATATAGTGGGCAGCCTCGTACTTGTAAAAAATGTGGTAGCACGGGGCATTTGATTGTTGATTGTGCGGTGGAGGTGAATACTTGGGCTAAATTGAGGAGTGCCGACTTCCCCGAATTACGGGGCGCAAAGGAACCTGTGATTTCTGGTATGAATACCGGTGGGATGGTGGTTGATCATGGTGATTATCAAAAGATGGACAGTGAACAGGGTAATCTAGGTAAGTCAGAAATAAAGGAGGTTTTACAGACTCACGTAATTATTGCAGAAAATCATCGAACAGAAGAAGACCCGATTGATTTTGAAAACCAGGAAGCTGATAATAGTGATGATGTAAATACTATTTTTGAGGAACTCGTGATGATGGATGTAGTACATGAGGGTGTCAGAGGTGATGGTGTGGGGAAACTTATAAGTAATGACGTAGTGGCTAATAATGAGCCAACAGCGAACGCTGATGGCCCTGAGGTTGTTAGAAGGGTCGACAGCGGAGCGACGCACAGTTTGGCTGTTGAAACAAGTACGGGATCCCGAGGGCCCAGGTGCATAGTTTCGAAGGAGTCATTGAATATGAAGACAGTTTACCTATAAAAGGTTAATCTAACATTTTTCTTAAATGAACATTAAAATTGCCACAGTAAATATTAATGAATTAAATAATGCTTAAAAGCAGTAGAATAGACATATTTCTCTTTCAGGAACATTGTTAAGACTATTGACTTACTAGACTCTCTATCGTTAGATTTTTACATTTTTCTTAATACCCGAGTTATGTTGAAAGGTGGTACTGGTATATTGATAAAAAAGTATTCAGTCCATAGTGAAGAATAGGATGCTGAAGGCAAGATACTTTCTTTGCAGATATGCATTGGTCAGAGTTTATTGCACATCCTGAATGTATATGCACCTTCTGGATCGACAAAGAAAGGTGAAAGGGAAAGTTTCTTTGAACAAGACCTGTGCTTTTACCTGAGAGGTAATACGGAAAATTTTATATTTGGGGGCGATTTCAATTGTATTACTTGTGAAAGAGATTGTTCTAAACGTAACTCCTATCTTATGTCGTCAAGTCTTAAAGACCTGAATAACAGTTTAAAAATGAAAGACTTATAGTTTTAAAAAGGCTGTCCCACCTTATACATATGTAAAAGCAGATTATGGTGCAAGGTTAGATAAGATATATGTTGATAAGTTGTTCAATTCCATTACGATGTAGATACAATTCCAGTAAGTTTTAGTGACCACATAGGATGCGTATGTTTCGAATTTGTTACAAACCCAAACATTAAAGTGTATAAAGGATTGTGGAAAGTGAATGTTTCACTGTTAGAGGATTCGGATATTTTGGACAAATTTAAGAGTTTCTGGCTAAGTGTTAAGAAAACTAAAACTTCTTTTTCGGATATTGGGGAATGGTGGGATAATGCTAAGAAAAAAATTAAAGTTTTCTTTATTAGAACAGGTAGAGAAAAAAATAAATATAAATTTAGAAGGCTGAACTATTTTGAGAGTTGTCTAAAGAGAGCTTTGGAGAAAGATAGCATTTTATCGGTTACCAACTATAATGAAATAGATCAACTTAAAACTATAATTACGAAACTGAAGAATGATGTTGTTGAAGGAGTGAGAATCAGAAGTAGACTTCAAGAACTAATTGAGGGCGAGAAATTGTCCCAGTACCTGTTGAATAAGCAAAAGGCAAGGGCACAAAAGTTAGTTAGGAGTCAAATGACTACTGAAAATAAGGAAAGTGGAAAGAGGGACAGATTACTTCAGGTACTGATTGTATAGCTACTTACATTAGTGATTATTATGTGAATTTAATGTCCACTGTGAATCTGAATATATTTCTTTAATACCAAAAGCGTTTATCAGATGATGAAAACAGGGAAATGTTAAATAATTCGTTGCTCAAAGAAATTGAAAGTATTGTTAATGGAATGAAAAATAATAAATCGCCTGGAAATGATGGTATTCCAGTGGAGTTTTATAAGAAATTGTGGCATGTAATAGGAATGGATTTTCTTGAAGTTGTTCACAACTATTTAGAAGTATTTTTGTTAACAAAGACTCAGAGACAGGGTGTAATAAAACTAATTCCAAAGACTGGAGCTATAAAGCTACTCAAATATTGGAGACCTATTTGCATGTTGAACGTGGACTACAAAGTCCTGTCTAAACTTATATGCAGAAGATGAACAGCATGCCTTGATAAGATGATTTCCTCTGAACAGTTCTGTATTCCAGGCAGAAGTATCATAGAGTGTAACACTCTAATTAGAGATGTATTATATTTTGCTAATGAGTGTTCTAATAAGTGTGCTATTATATCTTTAGACTGGTCTTGTGCTTTTGACAGAGTGAGTATAAAGTTTGTACTTAAAATATTGAAAGCTTTTGGTCTTGCAAAAAAAGCAGTTTGTTGAGCAGGAGGCTTATATAATCAGATAACTATTTCTGTGATGGTAAATGGCTTGTTATCCAAGCCATATGTTGATGAACAGTCAGTGAGACAGGGATGCCCTCTTTCTTTGCTGTGTACCTTGATCCATTTTACAGAATAATAAAAACTAAGTTATCTCCTTTTTCTTTATCCATGCCAAAAGCCAAAAAGTTGTCAATTGCTGGATATGCTGACGATTCACATATTTTCATTGAGAATGAAACTGGTTTAAATGTGCTGGAAAATGTGATTCATGATTTTGAAAAAGCGTCAGGTGCTAAGTTGAACAAATGCAAGACCTCGGAACTGGGAAATGGAGTAACAGAGAAGACTGGGAGCTCCATTGGTTAGACGTGAAAAGTGATAGGATAAAGATATTGGGTGTGTATTTCTCTAATAATTATCAAGAATGTCTGCATTTAAATGGAATTATGTGAAGGAAAATTCAAAACCCTATAAAGCAGGCGTTTAACAGTGCAAAAAGCTATTATCATCAACTCGCTGATTGGCTCGAAAATTTGGTACTTGGCGCACATTTATCCGATGCAAAAAGATTTTTATGCTGAATGGAAAACAATAACTTTTCGTTACATCTGGAATAATGGTTATCAGCCAATTAAACAAGGAACTTTATCCTTGGCTAAAGATCTAGGAGGGATTGGTTTGCTAAATGTTTTCTATTAAGTCTCAAGTAGTGCTAGTATCCAGCTTTTTAAAAGTATACCTTAATGAGTCATTTTCTTATGTATTTACTTATCACTACATGAATATTTGTGTAAATAATATGATTAATAAATCAAGTTTAGGTATGCCTGTGTCGTTTATAGGGACACCATATTACAGAAACATTGTAAGTTATTTAAGGATCTTGTTCCACAGTAAAACCTTCCCATATATGACAAATAAGGTCATGTATAATGAGTTATTTAGTGTCAACGGAGTAGTAACAGTTCTTGAAAAATACCCTTGTTATGACTGGAATTCAATATGGAATAACATTAATGTTAAATTTATAAGCCCTTATGATAGAAATATAATATATAGGTATATACATGAGGCTTTGCCCTGTAAGAAGAAACTTTGTCAGTTAGGTATAGTAAATAATAGCTTTTGTGAAGACTGTCAAGAAGAGGAGACAATTCTTCATACTGTATACTTTTATAAGAGAAATAATGAAATTGTATTGTGGTTGAAGAATACCCTACGTAATATATGTTCTATAAGGTTTCCCCAGATATTAAAGATATTGTATTTTGATCTTCCACATATCAAGAAGAAAGAAAGGAATGCTGCAATTTTGATTATTACTGCCTACATCGATGAATTGTGGGTGAACAGAGATGAGGTTAAATTACTATAAAACGAAGGAAAAATGAATTGGTAAAATAATGGCACAGAGATACATAATTACTGAAACATGGAAGAAAAAGTGTACAGGTTTATTTTGTAAAAATTTCTTGGATATGAATATGAATGATTTAATTTAATGTATATATTTGCAGTATATATTTGGTGGTTCAGTAACTTTTGTTAGTTTTAAGCTACATTTTATAAATATAAATGTATTTATATAACAATGTATAAGGATTTTTTTGTAATGGAAAAAAAGGAGGCCCACCCTCACCTCCTATACCACTTCTAATTACAAAATTGCCAAATTTCTTTTGCCTCTCCTAGCGCCTTTAACTACCAATACCTATAGTTGTAAGAATTCAGAAAATTTTACAGAAAAATCTTACCCCAGGATTCAGACTTATTTATGGTTAGCATGGCTGTAGAGTCTCTTTTTACTAATGTAGAAGATACCATTAATATTATTGTTAGCCGTATTTTTACTAACCCAGATGCCACTTTTAATCATTTTAACCTTACGGATTTTAGAAAATTGCTCGAGCTCGCTGTGCAGGACACAGCATTTGTTTTTAACGGTAGAGCCTACATTCAGGTTGATGGTATGGCGAAGGGATTCTCTTTGGGTCCCACCTTTGCAAACATTTTTATGTGCTTCCTGGAGGAACGCATACTTGACAACTGACCTTTGGCTTACCATCTTATAAATCAAAGATAAAGATCAGGCTGACAAATTTCTTGATTATGCCAATGAAATACATCCTAACATTAATTTCACAATTGAATATGAAAAGGAAAATAAGCTGCCATTTTTGGATGTAACAGTTTTTAGATATGATGATCATTTTAACACCACGGTTTTTAGAAAGGAAACGTTTACCGGCCTGGGATCGAATTTTTATAGCAACTGTTTTTATAATTTTAAACTAAACTCATATCTACCCTCTTTCACAGGGGTTTTAACATAACGTCTAACTGGAATAATTTTCACACTGGATTAACATATCTCCACCAATATTTCACTGACAATTGCTTTCCATCGAAACTTTTCATAAAAAAACACCTGTACAAATTCTTGAACAATACCTTCCATCCTAAAATTAAAATACCAACAGTGCCAAAATTACGATTATATGCAAGTGTCCCATTTATTCATAACAAAAATTTCTACTGTGAATTGAAATTGTTAACAGAATTTTTTTTTCCTGCAATTGAATTAAGACTAATACCTTGAAACCCAATGAATATTAGATCTTTGTTTAAACACAAGGAGAAACTCAATCCACTGATGACCTCAGGAGTCGTATATCTATTTAATTGCCCTAGATGTAATCTAGGGAAGTACGTCGGCTCCACACGGAGGTTACTCAAAGTGAGATTAGACTCTCATCGAGGCGTTAGTTATAGAACAGGTGTCGAATTAAATAAACCTGAGTTTTCATGTATAAGCGAACATACAAAGTAATGTAAACATGACATGAATTAAAAGATTTTAAAATTATTGGCCAATCCCCTAACGAACAGCATTTAACTATCTTAGAATCTCTTCAATAAACAACTCGTTCCGCAGTTAAACACCCAGTCTTCCTCAGCACCAAATGTTAATGACTCCCCCTTACTTTTGTACTTGTTTTTTTTTTATATTTTTATAACTTTTTAAACTTTTAATTTGTATTCCAAGTTTGTGATTTTAACCTTTGGTTTATCTTTCTTGAGCTTGAAAATGGGACTTTTATGTCTTGAAACGTCGCGACAACAATAAAAGTACATATAATGGGAATAAAGGATTGTCCTTCACCTTACACCGACATATTTATATATATATATATATATATATATATATATATATATACTTTATATATATATTTATAGTATATATATATTATATATATATATAATATATTATCAATATTATATATATAGATATATTATATTTATATATTATAAAAATAGATATATAATATATAATATATATATTATATATATTTATATACATAATTATATATAGTATATCAATATTTATATATAGTAATATAGATCATATATAATCTATATAAATATATCTATATCTACATCTTATTATTATATATATTTTATATATTTATTTTTATTTATTGATATAGGATTATATAGTGATATAGATATATATATAGATATAGGATATATGTATAAACGTAATATATAATATATATATATATATCTATATATATATATATATATATATATATATATATATAGATATATATGTATTATTATATATAATATATTATATATATATAATATATAGTATATAATAATATCTATATATATATTAATAATATATATATATATATTATATATATAGATTAATATAATTTATAGATATATATCTATGATATAATATATATAGATATATATATAGATATATATCTATATTATATATATATATATATATATTGATATATATATGATATATATCTATATATAATATATTTATATTATAATATTATATACAGAATATACAATATATATTATATAAATATATAGATAATATATATATACATATTTATTTATATATATACAACACAACAGAGTAATATATATGATATATTATATATAGATAATATATTATAGATATATATCTATATATATATTATATAGATATTAGATAGATATATGTATATATATATATATATATTATATATCTATATATATATATATATATATTATATATATATAGATATTATAGTATATATGTATATATATATATTATATATATATATATATATATATATATTCTATTATATATATATATTAGTATATATATATAATATATATATACCTAGATAATATATTTATAGATATATATCTATATAATATATATAGATATATATATAGATATATATCTATATATATATATATATATATTATATAATATATTATAGATATTATATCATATATATATATATATTATATATATTATATACATGATATACATATATATATTATACATATATATATTTTATACATATTTTATTATATATATACACACAGAGTATATATATTGATATATTCCTATATATACATTGTAGCATATATTTGAATAACAAACGAATTTATTAGAATGTTATAAACGTTCTCAGTATTTTCCGTCATTGACAATTTAAATTTCTTCCAAGCAAACTGCCCAACCAGACAAACAAATGGATACTACACCACTATAGGGGGTAGTGCTGTCAGAGCACCTTACACGGTGCACTGTAAGCATTAGTTAAAAAGTCCTTTGCGGAGTCCTTTTGGTACCTACCTGCAACCCCTTTCGTTCATGTTACTATGCCTCCTTTTCTATTCTCTTTCTTCCATGTTATTGTTCACCCTTTTCTAACAATTGTTTCAACATTATTTCCATCCTGAATGATCCCATAGGTCACAGTGCTTGGAATTTGGCCTAAATTTTATATTTCAGTTCCAAAATCTTAGTAAGTTTTGGTTCAATAAACACAAAATAAAACTATAGGTACTTACTCTTTTGATAATTTTGGTGGAATTTTTTCAGGATATCATTACGAAAGAAATTATGTGAATGTAACAGTTTTCAACAAATATGTAATTCTTATCACTTGAATGCTAGAAAATTGAAGTTGATCTAAAAAAAACAGCACAGAAGGGCACAACCCACTGGAATAAAATGGCACCAGATAACGATGACATTTTTGGGACACTAAGTTACAAGAACAACTACAAATGCATTCATTACCTGTCGTGAAGGGAGAGTGTGACCATCGCAAGGTAACTCCCACAGCTACTTTTCCTAAGTCTGCAGTGTTGCTGGTTGGTCGCTCAGCTGCCCCTCGTTGTCCGAGACCAACTCCTGGAAGATAGAAACACCAAGAATTTTTAAATGGAGCAAGCTCTTTCTATCTCTTTCATGTTGATATTGACAGTAACAGTAAATATTAGTTTCCTGGTAAGAGACTTTGTAACGAAAATAAATGTCTGAGATGGAAGAAAAATTAGAAAATATTGAAATTGCCAGTGGAAGTAAAACAGTAATGAAATGATTTGTCAGTATTAAGAAGTTGGAATTTCAGTGTGTTGCTGTTTCTTTCCAAAACTGACATTTTGGATAAAAAAAAGTAGGTCATATGTATGTAAATCAACGTCTTAATGAGTAGAATTCAATAAATAGCATTTTGTCTTCTCCTATGAGGTTAAAATTAACTTATCAAGGTAAGAAAAATGCACAGTTTAGCCAAACAGTGGGTAAGAGCAGGACCAAGGCTGAAGGAACTTTTAAGTTAAATGTATTTATAACATATTATACTATGTTCTCTTGGACAAGGTGGCTGGAACAGTGTAGCAAATCCTGATGTGGAGACAATGCTGGTAATAAAAAACTGTTGACTCGATACCAGGCAGCTTTCATTGATCAAGATGCAGAAGTCACCTGATTTGATAGGATCTGGAACATTTACCAGAAGACTAAACCAAGGGGCTGTATCAGCAAGATACCATATACGAAAGATGATGATGGATAAGTACTTCAAAAGAATAGCTATAGCCGTGAAATAGAAACCAAGCAGGTAACAGAGGTGCTACGTGAAGTTTTCAGATAGGTAGGATTCCCAAGGAAATGCCAGGAACTGAGGTACCCAGTTTAATTCTGAAATGATGAAGGAGGTGAGCCATTTATGTCTTCATATAACCAAAGATGAAATGGATTGTTTAAAAGGATCAATTGCATGCCGAAATCTGTGCTGAAGAATGTGACATGAGACGGAATGATTAGGACTGTCTTCTCCCAGCAATCCTTTTCGCATATCGAGAGGTACTGCAGTTGATCACTGGATTTTCTCTGTTTAAACTATTATATGGAAGGACCATAAGAGGACTGGTGTAGGTTCTCTTTCAGAGTATTGTTTCCCTATTAAGACAGCTAATTCTTACCATGTAATGTATCTAATGTATCATGACCTTATTTGACACGTATACAAAACTATGCTATACAAATATACGCCTACCTAGCTTCAGCAGTTCTTGAATCATCTCTGACAAAAAAAATCCTAATGCTATCTGGGTCATGCGGTGTGATCTGATGTGACCTGCCTCAGCCATTGTCTTTGCAGCCATACTGGCATTCACAAGTTTCTGTGTCTTCTATCTCATTTTGTGTTCATGCTGTTCTTGTGAGTCTTTGTGATTGGGAGTACACACTTCCTGTTCCTAGTAATTGTCTGACCCTGCTTGCCGCATTGTTACCATTTTCAAGTCTGTAGTTAATATCCCTGTTTCTGTGCATTGTGCATGGGTCTTTGTCCCTTGGGTGCAGGAATTAGTGTTGTTTTCTTTTCTAAGGGTGAGCCCATTCCAGGCCCGTAGTGCCTTTATAACGTAGTGAAGCGTTTTTTGTGTCATTTTGTGAGATCTTTCCGAGTTTGGGGAACATTTTCATTGCCTACATGATCACATGTGTTTGTGTTTTCCTAACACCCTAGCATTAGTGTGCTTTCTTTCCCTTCCTCTCTCTTCCCGCAGTGATGGAAGAGAACAGGTAACCTGAAATGTGGCATTGTGCAGGCAAAGACAATCCGTGTGCTAAATTCATGTCACCAATAGGTGCTGACCCCCCTATGGTGTGGATCTCTTGCAGGGGTCAACATGGTTGTCACCCCAGTGAGGAAAGCATGGAGGAAAAAGACCAGCTTCCTTCTCCAGAGAACCTACCCTTTTAGTAAGGTAGGGTTTAACAAGCTCTTTGGCTGGTCCTTAAGGAAGAGTTCTGGAATAACGGTGTGACGGAATCAGGGGAGCCAAGCAGGAGTAAGGGAAAGAGGAACAAACTGGAGTCACCCTGTAGACCTTCCCAACCAATCAGTGACCAGAGAGGGGAAGATTGGAACTGCCATTCACATGCCTAGGCAAGACTTAGATCTCCCTCTGTGGAGTCAAACCTCTCCTCCAAGCTTTCTCCAGTGTGTCGGGATAGACACCACCTGGGATTGCCATCCAGCAGACATTGCTCCTCATGGCAAAGGAGGCGCTCAAGCAGGAGCAGGTCCTGCTACTCCACTGGATCAGAATGGGGGAACACCGACCCCATTGAAGGAGCATTTCCTCCCTGTACTTGGCCAGGGGGAGTTCCTGATCTTGTTCCAGAAGAGGGTCACAAAGGTATACCTCCTCGAAACAGGAGCAGGATGGAGCGAAGCAGCACCCCTCCTGAAACCACTCCCAACAGCAATCACTGAAACAGCAGACCAACAGAAAATCTGGGAAATGTCGCCACTCTGGTTCTGGAGACAGGTTCCAGGAATGTTGCTACGCCAAGGGTGGCCACAGCAGGGGAGGGTCCCATGCCTCTCATTATCATTCCAGATGTTGTTCACCAGGACAAGGCAGTGGGCACGGTGTCAGATATGACTCAGCCTCCGTGCAACATCAGGTACTGGACAAGCTCCCAACAGAATGGGATGGAGACCAAGAGATACCAGGACCATCTATTCCAGTATATGCCACATACTCAGAGGATCTTCCAGATGAGGAGAGTAGTTTTTGAGACATCATCCTCAAGATTCGTAGGAAGTTGGATCTACCAGAACCAGAGAATATGACATCCGAAAACTACCCAAACGTCCTCATGGAACATATGTCAGATAGCATCCCATAGACCAAACAAACTAACCAACTTCCTTGGGCCTCACTGGAAGCAAGTATTATGAAGGAGTTGGATAGCCTAGTAGTGGGGGAGGAAGTCTTGCTAGCCACTGCCAGTCCCAGAAATTACTTCCTCCACCTTTTACCCATCAAGCAAAATACTATGTTCCAGAAGAGGTTGGCTCCCTTCTGAGGAATGAGAATTTGGTGGTCTGCCAGCTTTCGGGCAATGTCCCACTGGTTATTCTTTGTTAAATTGGCTCCAAATTCAGCAGTGGGGAGAGGATGAATCAGGAGGGGCATTGAGGGCCATCTCTTGCCTTGACAGGTGCCAAGGGGCAAGGATGAAAGACATGAAAGAGAAAGAGGCTGTACTGCCGAAAAAATGGCACTCCATGGAAGAGTATATAGCTTCTGTACATATCTTACGTAGCCAAGCATGTCAGCCTCAAGAAGAGGGATACCCTTTTATCCCTGGCTCAGAGGCACATCTTAGCTGATATTGGCTTTGCCTGAGGAATAGCCCCCTCTTGGATCTCTCTGCACACATCCTTTTGGAGGTGACTAAACCAAGCAGTAACCGAAAAGAGAGAGTACATGAAGGACATTCCAAGAGGGTAGTTGGTTGGCATGGTGGTCCAGAATAGGCCCACACTTGCCTCAAGACAGTTGTTTCCCCAGCCCCTCACCCCAACCCCCCCCCAAATTTTGGCAACAGGTCCATCCAGCTCCTCCATCCTGGGAAGCGCAACAGGATGGGGAAGAGAGGAGGCACTAGATGAGGTTCGGACCCTTCCACCCCCACATCAGACCAAGATGAGGGGTTGTCTTGGGAACAGATGGCCAGAGTGTCAGCAGTGCAGAGCAGAGAAGTGGACAGTCCAGACCCTCAAGAAGTGATACATCCTCCCCTTCAAGCAGGAGCCACTGTTGATATCAGAACCATTTTAGTTCCCCTCATGCAGGAGCGACTCATCCACGGAGAGATCCCTGCAATGGGAGATGGGAGATATGCTACAGAAGGGGAAAAGTAGAAGTAATGGGGAACAAATTACCGAATTTCTACAGCCACCTCTTCCTGGTGGAGAAAACATCAGGTGGATGGATTCCAGTCATAAATTTGTTGACCCTAAACAGCTTCACAGCTTCATGCGGCAGACTCCCTTCAAAATGGAGACAGCCCAGTCAATCTTTGTGGCAATCAGGGAGGGAGACTTCAAGGTCTCATTGGACCTTCAAGACACATTTCCACAACCCAATACACCCCTCCTTCAGGAAATTCCTGCAATTTGTCTCCAAAAATGTCACTTACCAATTCTACTTTGGCCTCCTGACAGCCCACCAAGTATTCACCTGGGTTTTTCAACTGGTGTCGTAATGGTCCCACAGGAGAGGCATCCAACAATAGAGGTACCTGGATGACGGGCTTATCATAGCACCCGCAGCAGAACAAGCCGCAAGAGACAAGGACATGCTTCTGTGCAGGTACCTGGGAATTTTGATCAACCCAGCAAAGTCGGACCTATTTCCAACACAGGATCAGATACCTGGGAATGATAATAGACACAGTGAGAGCAAAGGCCCTACCCTTCAAAAGAAGTTAGCCAAATTCCCGAAAATATCTAACTCCTACCTGTCCAACCATCGCCAATCAAGGAAGAAATAGCAAGCCCTGATTGGCCATCTGGTGTCCTTAGAAAAGTTGGTACTCGGGGACAGTGTCTCCGTATCTATTCCCTGCATTGGAAAATGAAGGAGAAGGATCGATGCACTCACAGTCTGACACAAGGCTGGTAAACGTGACAAGGAAGAACCTGGATTACCTGCAACATTGGAGGAACCCAGAAAATCATCTGCAAGGAGTACACTTAAGCCGGCTGTCCCAAAGAGGCTGGGGTACCCCTCTGAATGGCATGTGCATTTCAAGGAAGTGGGACGAGCAGCAATGTCAATATCACATCAATGTCTTGGAAGTGGCAACACCTCGGCGCTTTCGTACATAAACAAGCAAGGAGGCACAATGTCCCAGGACCTGAGTGGCTTAGCTATAGAAATGCATGAATTGTGAGAAACCAAGAGACTGATGCTGATAGTCAGTTATATTCCTTGGAAAAAGAACATCATGGCAGACCAACTAAGCAAGGTAGATCAAATAGTGGGTATGGAATAGTCATTAGATCAGGGCAGACCCCGCATTGGATCTGTTTGCGACAGCCAGGAACAACAAATTGCCTTTGTATTATTCTCTGGTACCCAACAAAAGAGCTAGCCTGCAAGACACTTTCCAGTACCCATGGGACAACCTTTACATATACACCTTCCCCCATTCAGCCAACTTCAGAAGGTTATCAACAGGTTGCTTGTGTCCCAAGGTGTGAGGATGACACTTGTAGCTCCAAAGTAGCCCCAAGCAGTACACAGACCTCCTTCACCTGGCAGATATCCCAAGGTAGCTTCCCTCCACCCCCGACCCTCCTGAAGGAAGAGCACAATGTCAGTTTGCATTGGGTAGTGGCCTCCACCAGTTTCACGGGTGGAGGCTAGCCAGCAACTCCTTAGAAAGGAAGGTTTTTCAGGAGAAGTTGCTGCAGTTATTGCCAGTCCCCTCAGACCCTCCTCCCTCAGTCTGTACCATGGAAAATGGGAGGTCTTCCTTCACTGGTGCATTGAGAAGGGACTCCATTCCCTCAAAACAGATTTACAGGATGTGGTGAAATTCCTCCTTTTCAGGTGGAGCACATTTCCATGTCAGAAATTAAAGGCTATAGGTCTGCCCTCACCTATGTATTCACAATTAGAGGCATAGACCTGTCACCATCATGGGAGTTGTAGGACATGGTTATAAACTTCAAAAATAGTTGCTCTCCTTGAGAATTGAAACCCCAAAATAGAGTGTCACCAAGGTCTTGGGTTCCCAGATGAAAGTGCCCCATGAATTGCTCAGAAGGGCATCAGACCAGGACTTGACCCTGAATGCAATTTTCCTGTTGACACTGGCATCAAAGGAGAGAGTGGGCGAACTTCATGTCCTTTTATATGACATGACCTACACCCATGGATGGACATCAATGGTCTTAACTTCCTCCCAGTGTTTGTGGCAAAGATCGAGAACCCCTCCACACACGGCCCATAAAGGACTTCATAGGAAGTAAACAGGATGAAATGGTGCTATTCCCAGTCAGCATTCTGAAAGTCTACTTTAGACATACAGCCTCCTACAGAACAGTTTTTCGAAGACTGTTCTTAAGTATAGGTTGGGAGATGAGGGAGATACCAAGGAACACTATCTCCTTCTGGGTGAGACAGGTAACTGGGTGGGTATACCATTTGGACAGTAACAAAGACCCAGTCCCAGCCAGAATCAGAGGAATATGGCTATCAGTAGCATTTAAGAAGAACCACTCAGTAGGTCATTTCCCCTGGGCCGAGGTCTGAAAGAGGCAGATAACATTCACCTCTTTCTACCTCAAGGATATAGCACAGGGGTCCTTAGATATCTTCACTTTGGGTACGATAGTGGCAGCACAACATGTCACATAATGTAGAGCCTTACAGGAGCTCCATCAGGAGAGGAAGGGATCGTCAACTACATCATGAGGAAAAGTGGTTACAGTACATCAGCTTACACCTCTGCATGCCTTTGGGGGTATCAAGAAGTAATGCCCTAAATGTTGAGTTGAGAAATTGTACTCCCACCTTCAGGTAAGGCTTCATATTTGAGAGTGTAGGTTCATATACATGTCGAAACAGATACCAAATTAAAAAGAAATTTTTATTTTTCCTAGCATACGAACGAACGCTTTCACATGTAAAGTTGCCTTCTTCATAGCACTCACATATTTTCGATCTCTCAATCTTGCTAGGATGTTGAGTGGAGCTGCATACGGGCTGTCTCATACAAAGGCTAAGGTAAGTCACGTTGGGTCCCACCATGTGACCCAGATAATGTTAGGATTTTTTAAAGTATTTTTTTCATAGTTGATTCAAGAACACCCAAATCTAGGAAAGTGCTGATTACTCTATATATGAAAGCTTAGTTTTGTATCTTGGGAAAAATACAAATTTCTTTTTAATTTGGTATATTTGCTCACATTTACCTTCAAGTTGTTCCTCTTGCCCAGGAGAGACCTGGTTGACTAGCCTGAGAGTCATTATGTGGCGCAGGAACTCCAGAAGCATTACTACAAAAAGCCCAGAAACCATTGGGACTCAGGGTTTTAGTGTTATTACCAATGAAGCAAACAAGGTGGTGTGGCACGGGAGAGGGCTATATGAAGTCAAGGAAGTGGTTAATAGCATATAAGTTGAGGAATGCCAAGACATCTTATCCAGCAATCCAGGAAGCAATCCATGAATGAAGCAAAGCTGACAAAAATGCAGGACATAACAACACCAAGGACCTAAATGTGAGTGAGATCACTCCTAGGTTCGACAGGCTACTAAAGGTAAGTCTGTGGGCAACTACAGGGCAATTATACAAATTTTGCAGCACCTTTAACTGACAGTGAAAAAGAGACAACAAAACAAGGTGGACTGGAAGGAACTTCAACAAAAGGCATTTGATGGAACAAAGTCGGCTTCAGGAAATGCACTTGCCCTACAAGTACCAGATTTTGTGATATACCTTAATTTCATACATAATTTTAGTTTGAAGAATATCCTGGTTGTAAGGGTTTATGAACCCACCAACGTGAAAAAAATGAGGGTAGGAACATAAATTACAATTGTTATGTGTTACCAGATATGAAATGTTGAGCCTACGGGAATCATTCTCCAGTTATAAGTTGTAATAGCTACCATGGAACTATAAACATGGAATGGACATGCACAAAATCACCATGTACAGCATGCTGCCATTGCAAAGGGTGGAGAGAGCGAGAACTTTGCTATGGCGCCAGTAAAGCAGAAATGTAATGACACCAAAAAAAAGCAGTCAATGCCTCGCCATTAACTGTGCAAAGTACAAAAACAGATTCTCTAAACAACATGGTATCTCTTTTCACAAGTAAGTTCAGTTTTTACATGCTTTTTAGTCAGTATCAGCAATGGTAAACATAGCCAAACAACACAATATCAGCCATGGGCCATGCTGTCATGGCAGTTGTAATTTTACACTTGACAGTAAATCTTGACTTAAGGTGACTACTTTGATGTGATTCGCCTGATTGTGGGCATTTACTTTGATTTACAGTATTATCATGTAGCCAGGCTCCACAGTCAGGCATTGCAGGGTAGAAGCATTCGCCACAAATGCAATAAACTTGTTCTCTTCAAGGAGCAGTAATATTCAGTGTTACAAGTTCAGCTTTTGTGTATTTAGCATAAAATTGTCTATAGATTATTTAGTGGTAAGCCAGCCTGTATCACAATGCCCACTTCACCATATTGGAGTGTAATCTATGACATTTGTTGCATTATGTCAAAGTAAATTTAGTAGTACACATTATTTATCTAGTAATTTCTGTTTACATGATAATACATTTAAAATAAATCTAAAATTATTAGTATTAATAAGATTGACATTAATAAGTGATCTATAAAAATAGATTATTTATATCAACAAGTGTGTTTCTTTTTATAATAATGACTGATATATCTAAGCAATAAGCATAAGTCAACATAATTACAATTTAAGTCCATTGTGTCAAGGTGATCGGGTTAATCCCTAGGTGACACACTGGATTAGCCAGGTGATAAGACCTTGGTAGTGCAAAGTACGTAGAGTATAAAGACTTTGATACTTAGAATGATATCAGATATAAGGGGTACAACAGGCTTTAGTGGTAGAATTTATTACACAATCACTTGGCAAAGACATAAAATCACTCAGTCTCAGCACATGGCATGCATGATTATTTATATTGTATGAGACATATATATATACGTTCTTCATTGGCTTCATTGGAAAGTGCTTTTCAAGAGCCTTTAACCGATGATAAATTTATTAAAACTTATATTAAAAATTTTGGAACAGTAGAGTAAAAAAGCGAACCCAGGTAAAATGCACATCTGGATATCTTTACTTAAAACACTGCAGCGCCGTATTTTCTACACGCTTGATTGTATGCATTTAATAGGGATTTTCAAGAGTTTTCCAATGAGCCTATATATATTAAAATCCCTGGAAAATTAAGGACGACAGAGTGAAAAAAGCGTCTGCCAGACTATGCTTTAATAGCTTAATTCAGCGTCACCTCCACTCTTTCCAATGGCGCCGCCCAGTGAGATCAGCGTCAATACAGATACGAGCATGTCCATTCCATGTTTATAGTTCCATGATAGCTACAATTACATCTTGGCTTCTGTATTACTGGTGGCATTTCCAGTGACATTTTGCTTGTAAGACATTTTCTGATATAAGAGTTAATAAGTAGTAGACTTCCTTATAATAGAAAGATCTTCACAAGATTAATTATATGAAATGGTTTAGACCTATTACGGTACAGCATCCCTCACTATGAAAAACATAATTTGCCTATAATATCTAAAGTAATATTTTGGGCTTAATGGAACATGCTAGTAAATATATATATATATATATATATATATATATATATATATATATATATATATATATATATATGATGTCATATCACATTATCGTGATTCATATACATACATCGAACTACAAATGTCCCTTCCCCCTTAATATCTAATTCGCTCTACCACGGAATTAATATATTTTCATATATGTTAACCGAAGAGGAATATTTTAGTCCACAAGAGATTTGTCGGCTCACGTGCGCGAAACCATCGAAACCAACAAATCCAGGACGCACACTGAAGCCTTAAATCACACCGCCACCGCAAGCGGGTATAAGTTGGTTCTGTCCGCACGTAGCTATTATATGAGTCATATCACATTATCGTGATTCATATGCATACATCAAACTACATATGTCCTTTAATATCTAATTCGCTCCAACTCAGAATTAATATATTTTCATATATGTTAACCGAAGGGTATTTTTTTTTTTTTTTTTTTTTTTTTCAAAGTCGATAAGAGATTTGTCGGCTAACAGGCACGAACCATTGAAACCAACAAACCCAGGACAGCACAGTGAAGCTTTAAACCACACCGGTTATCATATATGAAAATATGTTATTTCCAAGGTAGAGCGAATTAGATATTAAAGGACATTTCTAGTTCGATTATATATATATATATATATATATATATATATATATATATATATATATATATATATATATATATATATAATATATATATATATATATATATATATATATATATATATAAAGGTTTTTTTGCCACGAAGGAAAAAAATGAAAAAGCGAGATAGCCGAGTACTTTCGGTCCTATTCGGACCCTTTACTGAGGCCTCAGTAAAGGGTCCGAATAGGACCGAAAGTACTTGGCTATCTCGCTTTTCATTTTTTTCCTTCGTGGCAAAAAAAACCTTTATTTATACATAGCATCACGTTTTATATACTTCGTGATCAAGTTATTCATATACTATATATATATATATATATATATATATATATATATATATGAATACTTATCACATATATATATATATATATATATATATATATATATATATATATATATATATATATATAATATATATATATATATATATATATATACAAGCATATTCATATATACCTATGAATTTACATATTAAATGCATCTATTTGGTAAAAATGAAAGTAATATTTTGTGCTTAATGGAACACGCCAGTAAATATGATATTCATATATATATATATATATATATATATTATATATATATATATATATATATATATATATATATGATATTACTTGTGTGTTCCATCAAGCACAAGATACTACTTCAAGATTTACCAGTAAAGATAAGTTTATATATTACTTTAAATATTATAGGCAAATTATGTTTTTCATAGTGAGGGATGCTGTACCGTAATAGGTGTAAATCATTCCATACAATTAATCTTGTGAAGATCTTTGTATTATAAGGAAGTCTACTACTTATTAACTCTTATAACAAAAAAATGTCTTACAAGCAAAATGTCACTGGAAATGGCACCTGAAATACTGAAACCAAGATGCAAGCGTAGCTATTGCTACTTATAACTGGCGAACGCTTCCCGTAGGCTCAACATTTCATATCTAGCAACACATAACAATTGCAACATATCTTTCTACCCTCATTTTTTCCACGTTGGTGGGGTTTATTAACCCTTACAACCAGGATATTCTTCAAACTAAAATCATGTATGAAATTAAGGTGTATCGCAAAATCTGGTACCTGTAGGGCAAGTGCATTTTCTGAAGCAGACCTTGGTCTATCAAATGCCTTTTGTTGAAGTTCCTTCCTGTCCACCTTTTTGGTTGTCTCTTTTTCACTTTCAGTTAAAGGTGCTGCAAGAGACCATAGACGTTTCTTTACATATTATGTAATTCCAAATTATATATATATATATATATATATATATATATATATATAGATATATATATAATATATATATATATGTGTGTGTGTGTGTGTGTGTGTGTGTGTGTGTGTGTGTTTGTGTGTAGAATCTACTGGCCACTTTTTTACTAGATACATACATACAAAACCTGAAGTTCCAAGATCAAAGAAATTGTTTTGAAGAAATTGCGATGTCTCATAATCACCTATTTACTTATGAAATGCATCTGTGTTTGGTAATAATGAAAGTAATATTTACTGGAGCATTTCAGTAAATATGTTAAAGAACGGAAACAAACACAAACAGCGACTTGTACTTTATGGAATAATCCATATGACGGTGACATGACCGCACACAACCAGCACTTGTGTGCCTTTTTTTTTTGAACGTCTGTGAGCGGCGGTTCTTTGTTCCCTGCGTAGTAAGTGGCCAATCAAATGCTGCTTTATGTGCGCTGAGTCAGTCATTCGGCATCTGTTATCTGCCTTATAAAGGTAAGATTACACAAAATTGACTGCATATTATCCTTTGCAATTTGGTATTTTGAATGACAATAACTGTATTTAATGCAAAGCTGTTTATAATCTTCAAGATGAGATTACACACGATTCCTCTGCATTTTCTAGTATGGTACAGTATTAGGTTTTTATTGACCTCTGTTTAATGCATTGTTGTGCTGTAAGTGCTGTGATTAGTCTTTTTTGTCGTGTGTGTCCTTGCTCTTAGTGCCTCCCCCCGCCCCCCCACATCTCTCCTCTCTCTCTCTCTCTCTCTCTCTCTCTCTCTCTCTCTCTCAGGTAGAATATTTTAATGACATTTATTTAATACGGTACCGTATTGCATTCTTATTATACACATAATTTACAATCTGCCCACATAGTGCGTAGGCTACCCATGTATTGTACCAAGGGAACCTACACACTTCGTGCCTTTGCTGGCCTTTCACTCCCTGTATCAAAATGTCCTTAAATGATATATATATATATATATATATATATATATATATATATATATATATATATATATATATATATATATATTATAAGCGAATACCACAGGAAAATGATAGTCAGAAATCCAAGCGCTTTCGTCTTTACTAAGACATTGTCAAGTAAAGACGAAAGCGCTTGGATTTCTGACCATCATTTTCCTGTGGTATTCGCTTATTTAATGAAATCACGTGCAATCTACTTTGATTTTTTAAGCATTTTATATATATATATATATATATATATATACACACATATATATATATATATATACATATATATATATATATATATATATATATATAGAATTTGGAATTACATAAATATATAAAGAAACGTCTATTGTCTCTTTTAAATATTATTGTGTGACGTGTGTATCTTCCATATCTGTACTAAGTACAAATAGGTAGAACTATTGTAGTGCGCTACGGTTTGCAAGGTTATTTGATACTGTATTGTACGTATTTATAGAAACAAACTTTTGCAATAATATCTCGGAATTTGATAGATAAATAAATCAATATTCTAAATTGAATGAAAATGACAGAGAACTGGCTAGAACATGCTTTCCAATTGTTCATATGGCCTGTTGCTCATGAGAAGCTATGAGAGTTGGTTCCATGTGGGCATCATGCAGGTTACATGTTTTTCTTCAGTACTTAACAGAGTTTCATTTACATATATCGGAAACCATACCCCCCTCCCTCCCCCCGGTTTGGTATCCGATACGTAATGAAGAAATACATGTAGGCTGCATGATACCCACATGGAACCAACTCTCATAGCTTATAATAACTAGCAGTCCATATAAACCGCTTAAAAGCGTGTTCTAACCAGTTCTCCGTCATTTTCATTGAACAAAGACTATTGGTTTATTTATCTATCAATTTCGGAGATAAATTGCAAAACGGATTGCTTCTATAAATACATAAATACAGTACTGAATAACCTAGCAGAAACGTAGCCCACTGCAGCAGTTCTACCTATTTATACTTAGTACAGATATGGAAGATATACATAATTCACACTCATTGATTATTTTTGTCTCTGCAAAGCCACACACAAATAAAGAAACACTCACTCCTGTGGCAGGATCTGAATCGGCACCCATTATGCCAATGTGTGGTTACATTGATCATTCGACTACGAATGATCAATGTCTCCTTGGCAATATATGCATTTGACTAGAGCTATGATTGACCCATCCTAAATATCGTTGCACAGTGGTCATGCATTTATTGCTTTTCCAATCTGAATTATAAACAATAAATGCACTGGTGACCTTTGTAACCCATGTATAGCCTCTTTGCATGTGTAATAGCCAAAGTGATCTCTTAACTTTTCACTTTCATCACACACTTTATGTACTCATGTTACTCCAAAGTCTCACATCGAAGTAAAGAAACAAAGGAAGAAATCCTGGCAGAGTTGTATAGTGACGATCTGTTGCTTGAACGTGTGGTGTTTCAAGTTTGCATTGATCTGCAGGAAGGATTAGAAAAAGTTGACCGAGAGCTTTGCTGTTCTTAGAAGGCATGACAACGCCAAAGCTCTCTGTCAACTTTTCGATGTAATCCCTCAACAGCCCAGTGCCAATGCATACAGACATACATAAATGTGTGTATATACATATATATATATATATATATA
>NC_061094.1:20799634-20809634 GCF_015104395.2 Macrobrachium nipponense | reverse complement strand
TCCTCAAATCCTCTTTTTATTTCATTAATATTAATGCGAGAAGGGACGGAGGGGGGGAGGTAATTAATAAAAACTGACGAAAAATGCATGACCAAGTAAATGATAAACTTAAATTTAGAAGTTTTATTTTCTTCGAAATAACTTTGAACGGAAATTTGCAATACATTTAGAAATAAAAAAAACAACAACAAATCTTTGTTCTGTGATCAAACCCAAATCTTCCGTGATAACAAAGAGAAAATTCTAACCCTCTCGTAACCCAGCTCATTAACTTGCGTTCAAATGATCTAGGTATCGTGGGTACTGATACCTACTGACTGACTTACCCGTTAATTAAAAAACAAAATGAAACACAAGAGGCAGCTCATACAATATTCAGAATAAAAAGAGCATTCTCAATCAAGCTTACGTCTCATCCATAATCTGGCTCCTTTACACCCTCTGTCATTCATTCGTTTGACAAACCTTCCTGCTTAGCATCTCAAAGAGATACAGACAGCCACAATCAGAGAGAGACAACAAATGATTAGAGAAGGAAAACTCCGACAGGGACTTGAAAGCGTTATCTTTCGTCAGTGGCTGCACACATTATTTATCATGTAGCAGAGACCTGCAGATATGACAAGGAAATAAGTGCTTCTACCGGACATTTTACTTTCTTATCCTGTATTCGGGAAATAGAAAGATCAGAAAGTATCTTGAGAAGAACGTTTCGTAGGGGCGATGAAGGAAAATATCTGCAAAATAAGAATGGAAATGATGTTAAGGAAAGCCCAAAGAATAATGTTTGCAAGTCTGTGAGAGTGTTACTTTATTGTCAGTTATGCATCTCTCATTCGAAAGACTAGCTAAATGACCAAGAACATAATCTTCCTTCCGCGAATAAGGGCAGGGTTGCCTTGAGATATCCAGCTTCAATACACGTGCCTTAAGATACGCTAAAAACTTAGTAATTTACAAAGTTTTAGTTATTCTAAACACAAGGAACAAAGACTTCAATCCATGTAATGCTCTGTGATTATTGGCAGTTTGATTATACATACACATACATATATATATATAATATATATTATATATATATATATATATTATATATATATATATATATATATATATATTTATGTGGGTGTGTGTGTGTGTGTGTGTGTGTGAGTGTGTGTATGTATGTATGTATGTATGTATGTATGTATGTTTATAAATCGCCGGATTACGTGATGTTGAAATGCAGTGCACCGCAAGGAAGAAATAAAACAGAATGCATGATTCCGACCGCTTTTTCCTTATTTAGACATGACGATCAATTGTACGTAATAGCAGAATTCCGGCCTTTTTCGCCAGAATATTAGGTAAAACCATTGTTAACAGTAAGCGGGATAATCCTGGATAGGACATCAATTTTTTTTAAAGCCATTAATGTCATATCTTCAGTATTTCTTGGTAGAAATTCCTGAGGTCTATAACTTTGTTGGCAGTTGGCTCGGTACTCATGAATATTTTCATGCTTCACATAATTCTTTTGAATTTTCTCTCCGCTGGGTGTTAGTGCCGTTAGTGCATCTCACGTGGTGCACTGTAGATATAACTTAAGGGTCTTTGCAGCGTCCCTCCGGCCCTAGCCGCAACCTTTCATTCTGTTTTACTGTATCTCCGTTCATATTCTTACTTCCATATGACTTTACACCCTCTGAACAATTGATGTTTGCCTCCTGTTACACCTTTCAAATCTTCTTACGGTCAATTTCCCTTTCAGGGCTTAATGACCTCAAAGATCTCAGCTCTTGGCCATAGGTCTATGTCCTCTTTTCTATTCTGCTCTTTTTTAATTTTCCATTTAAAGATACCGCAGGTTGTGAGGTGATCGTTTGTCATAACAGCGAGATTTAGGAATAACAGTTACCATCTGTTGTGGCGGTGATTACCCCAATTGCTCTCACAATTTTCAGCATTAAGGTGCTTGTTTGTGATGTAGTATTTACCTTAGCATATAATATATCGTAACTTTATGGTGCAGTTCACGAGTCCCCTTGTAGATGAGCAAATAGGGCGGAGGTCCCCAGCCTCATAGTTTTGGTTCATTTCTATCATACGTACTTTATTATTATTAATATAGTGTATATATATGTATATATACTTTTGTGCGTCATAAGGCGTCTCCTTGGTCTTTAATATATATATATATATATATATATATATATATATATATATATATATATATAATATATATTTGGATACGCTTATCACTAATAAGCCTTTGATCCTTATGCAAGAATCATGAAGTAGCAGGATTCGAACACACACACACACGCACTAATATGTGTGTGTGTGTGTGTTTGTTTGTTTGAGATGGCGCACGGGTTTCCTATTGATCAGGGAATTAGAACAAAACGTATGCAAGGATCAGTGCAAGATTCATTATTAGTTATATACCTTGACAATTTAGTTATAATCTCAAACCTGCGTTTTAATGCTTTAGATTGTTCTCAGGCTGATGATCAATATCTAACCAATTTCAGCAGGAATCTATAGAAGAAGGGTAATCATCTCTGTTGTCAGTTTTAACTGATATAGTTCTACGAAGCTGTTGGAAAACAGTGAAGAAATAAACGACGTTAGCACAGCATTGCTGTAAGTACCCTTCTTTTCACACTTTTCCTTGATTCAGTTCAATTTAAATATTTCGCTCGGTTGGCTACCGAAGGCCTGAAACCGGTACAACTTTATTGAAGGTACCGAAAATAATGATCCAAAGAAACTCTTCCAGGAGTGAGAGACACTTGATAAAAAACAACAGCCGTTCTTTTCTGCGTCATATGGAAAAACGAGACAAGATTAATATTGATCAGAGGTACAGGAATCGTACGTGTGAACGGGTAATGTATTCGGTTTTTTATTTTCCTCTAAGAAAACTAGAAGATGACTTTCTCTGTCCGTCCGCACTTTTTCGGTTCACCCTCAGATCTAAAAAACTAATGAGGCTAGAGGGCTGCAACTTGGTATGTTGATCATCCACCTACCAATCATCTAACATACCAAATTTCAACACTCTAGCCTCAGTAAGTTTTATTCTATATAAGGTTAAATTTAACCATGATCGTTCATCTGGGAATGTAACAGCACAGGCCACCACGGCCGGCTGAGAGTTTAATGGGCCGCGGGTGAGAATTTCATACTCGGTTGCGTCGAAGAAACCTCTAGCACTTTTTACTTGTCATACTTGTTTTCAGCAGAAAGTGTTTTGAATTTGAATAGATACATCAGCAAGAAGGCGGATGCGAACATTCCAGTATCTGCAGTTCCCAGTGGAAAGAGGCTTTGTTGTTGGCTGCGGATGCGGAAGCTGTTTAGCTTCTTCCAGAGCAAATACAATCTTGGGAGAAAGTCTGAAGACGAGGACAGAGTTTGCCTCGTTGAATATGTCGCTTCGGATTTGTACTGTGGGTGTGACATCTGGTTGGCGAAGGATGGCGAGGGTGAATGCAGCTTCGAAAAGGAAATAGTAGCAAAGAATAGCAATAGAAACGTTGATGATATAATATAGCATACACAAATACAAACAGAAATAGAAAGGAGAGAGAGGACAAAAGCATAGTTCAAGATGATGCATCTAACTTGAGTAATTACGAGTTAACAACCATGAATGGTTCTTACTTAATAACAGATTTACTTATTTCAAGACCACTAGGAAAAATGTACTGAATAGCTCCCAAATCATCCGTATGTATGCTCGTTATTTCGTATGCATTTTCTTGAATGTAAATATGAATATCCATGCAAGAATTACAAATAGAAGCATAAATATTCATATAAAAACGAATTGATGGTGTACACAACTGGTGTACATACAGCATACCACGGAATACTCGGCAGCCGATATCCAGTGCTTTGTAATAAGATCAGATAAATTCTACACTTTGTTTAACAATCAGAAGAAATGCAAGTCCTTGAACCTGCTAAAGAATCAAGGAGAGAAGACAGAGATTCACGTGAGTGGGCGACTTACCTGGGACGAGAACAGCCGATGAAAAAGTGAAGTTGAGCAGGTTGTAGGGCCAGTAGTGGGGACCAACCAAAGCTTCCAGTTTGCCTCCGTAAGTGACGTTGCTCTTCAGACCCCCGAACTGTCGTAGAAAACATAAGGCGTTAATGAAAAGGGGAGCGGAAACGACACCAAATCTTGGAAGCCTGTTGCGATTCATTTCAAATGCAGCATTGACTTACGCTTTTCTCTAGGATTTTTACAAGCATTGTACTCTGAAATATTAACAGAGATGTAAGTTATTTTGATTATGCTGAATGTAATTCTGAATATTCGGAAATATTATATGGGCATTAGATGCGAATTTTACCTTTTTTTTTTTACCTAATATTTACATTATTTCATTTTAACTTGCTTCCTAGTAGAAATGAAGATTTATAAATTCGAAACTATTTTGTGAGAGCATCTGACTGAATAGTGTTGAGCCAAAAAATTAAATTTTGATTTCCCTAAAAAGAAAATATAATACACGTTGAATGATTGTCGTGGAATAAGAATTAAGACAATTGATAATACACCAGAACAAGAACTACTATCCATACCCCTTATTTTTCACACACTGTGAGAGTATTGATAAAATCCGTATGAACCAAACAATAATAACCATTAGAATGATATCAAGTCATTGCAAATAATAAGAGATTATTATGTCAGAAAATCACTGCTTTTATTTTGAGTCTTTAAAACCACAATTTTCCAAGAAAACATGCGAGAATCTCTCTCTCTCTCTCTCTGTCATTCTATATATATATATATATATATATATGATATATATATTATATATATATATATATATTATATATATTGCAATTCCACAATGGTCCCGTGGGTGAAGTATATAAGAGATCCTCCCGTGAAAATGAAAGGAGGTACCAAGACTTTCAACTTTTATTCCAAAGTCATCTTCAGGGTACTGAATACGTGAGAATCTCTTATATATATATTATATAATATATATATATTATATATATATATTATATAGACTTATAAAAATGCCAAAATATAGAGAGTAAGTACTATATTTCAGAGACTGCTGTCTCCCTCTTCAAGTAGATGAATGCGAAAAGTTACAGAAAAGGTGGTATTTATACCAAGAGATCCATCCACAGGCAAGCCAACTTAAGTCACTCCCACTGATAATCTTCCTTTAATCCTCTTAAGCGTTGGTTAAATAAACATTTTATCAATGGCATCTGTATCCCATGCACCTTTTGAGATGCTCATTACCTGCCTCTGTTTAATCAAGGCCGATTCCATCATCTGACTCTTGTACCGGCAGTTGCTTCTGTAAATTATACGTGACAAATTCAAGTTTATTCTGTGGTTATGTTAATTCATATGGTTGAAAATAGCTGAGTTCTGTTGTCCATACCTAACTGACCGTTTGTATTAATATCTGGGGAAGTGATTTTCCTGTAAATACAATGTAAGATTGGTCACAGTCCAGGTATGGGATTTTGTAAACGCCTGCGTCCTTGGGGGATGTCTTTTGTTGGCCGTTAATCAGGGATTTGGCTAAGGTGGTTGGGTAAGTGAATGCAAAAGGGTTAGATTTTCCCAGAGTCTGGATCACCTTCTTAATCCTGTCCAGGTGTGGAATTTTTATTTCATTGTTGGGCGTCTCTCTGGTCTTGTCTTGAGGGTTTTGGTAAAAAATTACGTTTGCTTTATGAGTCGCTTTCTTAATTATATGGTCAGGATACCTTAAAGGCGAAAGCTGCTTACGAATTAGTTCAAATTCTTTTTCCAGGAAATCTGGGGAACAAATTCTTAGGCTCTGAAGAATAGTTTGCTGGCTTCGCCTATCTTGATAAGAATGTCGTGATAGCTAAGTAGTGAATATATGAAAGTGAGAACGTAGGTTTTCTGTACATGGTAAATTTGTATTCTGTCGTGTCTCTGATTATTAAAACATTGTTGCGGCTGTGGCTATTACAATTTCATTATATATATATATATATATATATATATACATATATATATATAATTATATATATATACTATAGAATATATATATATATATATATTATATATTATATATATATAGATATATATATATATATATATATCATAAATATATATTCATATATATTATATGTATATATATATATATATATATATATATATAATATATAATATATATAGGATATATATATATATAGTATATATACATATATATATATATATATATATATATATATATATATATATATATATATAATATATATATATATATATATAAATACATACTATATACACTCACTCACTCGTATAGAGGGAGAGATAGATAAAGACGATTCAGCTTCGCACTTTACCTGGTGCTGAAGATTGTTGGAGCTGTAGATGGTGGTGGTGGAAAATGGCTCGAAATGTTGAGGATGCGTGAGGGAGAGGCCATAGCCCTTGACGGCGTCGTTAAGAGACAGAGAAAATTTCGAGGACCACGTCAGCTCCAGCGAAGTCTCTGCGGGTGGGAAACTACTGCTCAGTGGACTGGCAAGAGTTGAAAACAAAGTTATGTCAAAAAAATCTTTTTCTCTTTACCGTTCACCGTAAATCATTTTGTAGTCTCCTAATCAATCTGCCTTTGTAAATATTGATGTGTATTTTTTGGTTAATATTCTTTGCTTGTGCTGATGTCACAAACACTGACTTTCTCTTCCTGAAAAAAAGGAAAAATTCCTTCTAAGAGGACGAAATCATTATACCCTAAAAAATTCCCCTTCGGTTTACTTATATGAAAATATATTATCAACAATAATAATAATATCCTTTTATTATGAAACGCAGAACATTATATTTCATCTAGTCTTTGGAATGCAAAGGGATTCTAAGGCTGTCAAAAACATATATTTAATACTTTCCCCGATTCTTTAGAGCGAAAGGCCCTGATGAATATTCCGCTCGTAATTAGACAGAAATAGTTTTACGTCCCTCTTCATAAAAAAAGATTTTCAAAATTTAAAGAATTTAATCCTTTTAGAATTCGTATGTGAGGCAGATGAAAGGCTTGCGTTGAATAAGAAAGGCAGAATAATAAGTGGCTTAATGAAACAAATCGATATTGTTGCAACGTTTCGTGGTATATTTTTCGAGCGCAAAACCCACTTCGTATGAGATGTGTGTCGTTTCCTTTACTGGTTTTGTATGTGTTTATCGTTACTGGTTTCTTTACTGAAATAGGACAAGAATATGTAAGGAATAAATAAGCACCATTCTGGCCCGACTCCAACGCTTTCTAAGAATACGCAGAACCAAGAAAGGCAACAAAAAGAAAGAAGAGATGAGAGTACTTACTTCTGGTAAGAAAAGATAATAACGAACGAGAGGCGCTCGAGAGATGGCGTCGCCAGTTCTGTGCCTCATCTTGTTAGGAAAATAGCCAGAACAGAGAACAAGGGAATACCGACTCCTTCATTGTGTACGGAATGCGAGACACCGTATCCAGTGACAGTCCTAACTTTACATACATCAACACTCAATGGCGCCAGAGGAATACACATGGTGCATGGTCGAAATATACCCCTGGATTCTGAGTGAAAATAGGAGACGAAAAGTAAGAGATAAAAGTATGAAAAATCATCCCCTTTCTCACGTGCGGAGCCATAGCTTGTGTTTATTTTCCAGGTCCTAGGGGAAGAGAGAGCCAGGGAAGTTTGGCAACACGGCGCTGGTGATATAAGTTGGCTTTTCCCTTGGGCAGTTTTGACTATGTCCCGCCTAGCAACCATATTTCCCTCTACATTCCTGCGTCACTGATTTCCTTTCAATCGCCAGCATGTACCTTTTTTTCCCTCTCTCTCTCTCTCTTTTCTTTGTGGAGGGGGTTATTATACCCTGCCTTATATTTAGAACTGAAATTAAAATAATATTAGATTCCATTTCCAGTTCTCCAATGTCTTTAACCGAAGGTATAATCGCACCTCCCAATAGACCATGAAGCCTACAACGCTACCACAAAGCTAATCAGAATAAACGAGAGAATACTGGTAGTTATGATATTCTCTCTCTCTCTCTCTCTCTCTCTCTCTCTCTCTCTCTCTCTCTCTCTCTCTCTAGACTTTGTTGCTCCTAAAGACGACAATGTAAGGGGGAGAAGATTAGATGAAGGGAAGGGAAGGGAAGGGGAACCTGGCAGGCGGTTATGGTAGGCTGTAAACGTGGAGATGAGGAGGGAGAAAGCTCGCGACGCCTATCTCGCAATGATTACGTTACAGAATATCTCACTCCTCAGATTCCCTCTGACTTGTTGCCAAATACTAAGTCTTGTCAGCATCCCTTCGCACAACCATCAATGCTGAACTGTAGCGCGTTTATCGAATGGTTTCCAAAGCTACGTGAGAAGTCTCCTCCCTTTTTATTACAAAAAGTCACGCGAAGAGCACATACAGAGGCATTGCTCACCGCCGGTAAGAGAATGTCCATGTTCATGTGGGCATCAAGAGAGAGAAAGAGAGGGAGGGGGATGAGGGATATGGGAAAGGCGCCCAAACAAAACTTAATATCTTAAACTCCTTGGAAGGTCGTCGACGGGTGGGAAGAAGCCATTGGCCAAATTGACGAACTTTTATAAAGGAAACGATGACGCTGCTTTTATTTTATGTGGAACATAAAAAACTTTGGCAATCAACGACGGATACAATGAGAACCGAAGTAGCTATTCAGCTAAAAGACACAAAAAAAAGCTCAGGGATGCAAAGAGGCGATAACATCCTCCAAAAGGTGCAAAGTGAGTCACAACATTTGGAGACTTCAGTGTCCTATTCCAGTTGAATTCGAATACGTTTCAAGCAAAGACATTTAAAGTAAAAGCTCACACCGACCTTTATTTTCTCTCTCTCTCTCTCTCTCTCTCTCTCTCTCTCTCTCTCTCTCTCTCTCTCTCTCTCTCTATATATTATATATATATATATATATATATTATATATATATAAATAATGTATGTATATATGTTATATATATATATATATATATATATTATATATATATGTATATGTGTGTGTGTATAAAAGCTTATTCGTGCTTGTATATATGTATATGCATTTGTATATGCAAAAGCTTTAGTATCTGAATTGCTCTATCACTCAGTTGATATATGAAAAACCTCATCCTGGTCATGATCTCTGACACGCAGGGCTTCTCCTTCTCATTTTTTTTCTTCGAAATCAGATAAATGCATTGTTTTTGTTCGTCTGTTTTCTCTAGACATCCTCAGATCATCACAATGAGCAATTATCATTCGTATCCTTCATTTCTCACATGATTTGGGGGAAAAAATCACATCGCCTGGTAACACTACCATCTCTCATGTGGTGTCTGTAATATATGTGTATTCCAGTCCCATATCAGATGCGGACGGAATTTAATTTGAATTTTTGCTTCTAATAAGGGGAAGTGTATCATCTGCGTGAAATTCCAAGGTTCAATAATCCCAGGGTCCAGGAATCCATAACTCTACGGGGTTACAGGATCATGTTTAAATATATTTACTGAATACTAACACATACAGCGTACTATATAATATTATATAATATTATTATATAATATATATATATATATATATATATATAATATATACATATATATGTATATATAACATATAATATATATATATATATATATATATATACATACATACCATATAATATATGTGTGTGTATGAATGAATTGTTATCACATCACCATAATTTATATACAAACATGTCGTTTAATATCCAGTTCGCTCAGCCTGGGAAAAAATGTATGTAAATATGTATACGTGTATACTGAGCCCATAAGACGACGAACTTCTTATCAACTATAATTCCCTTTGACATACATATATGTAAATTTTTTATTTTACGAGATAGGGGAACTGGATATTAAACGATTTTTGTAGATTTATATACATATTTTCATGTGTTAACCTAAGGGGAATTTTTTAGTCTATAAGAAATTCGTCGGCTCACGGGCGCTAACTATCGA
>NC_061094.1:20772134-20794634 GCF_015104395.2 Macrobrachium nipponense | reverse complement strand
TTCCATGGATTTGTATCTAGTAATTTATTCTAGTAATGCCGTATCTGCCTACTGCATGTTATCCCTTTCCCTACCACGTACCTTTAACTTCAAAACACCCAGCAAAAAAACTGGCGTTTCAGTAGCATTCATCAGTAAACAGACATGTATGGTTAACCCTGGCCTCAGTAAAGAAAGCTCATCCATTATTTAAGAACCATTTCTTCCCCCAAGTGGTCCACAACCTTCCATTTCCTGAATTTTTGCTTATAACACATATATTAAAGTCCAGAGCCATAGGTATGTATATCTCTCTCTCTCTCTCTCTCTCTCTCTCTCTCTCTCTCTCTCTCTCAAGTGGAAAGGAAGTCGTGTCTTCCACGCAATAATACCTGAGTGCACGAGACAGAAGGCCAAGGGTTTGTGTTTTGTTGCCTCTGACTTCTCTCGGATCTTTATATCGTATCGGAATTGTTTTTCTTTTCCTTTACGACTTTTATGTCGTTATGATATGGGAACACTTTTCCTGGTTTGCGGAGGGCTGGGACCTTAATTACACTTCCCGTATGTGGTTCTCTTTATTTCCATCTATTTGTTTCTATACTAAAGTTTGGTCTTATTCTTGAACTGTTGTTTCCAAGATGATTTGAAAACTGGTTTATTATTCTGGAATCTACTGGACGGGAACATTCAGCGGCGTTAAGAATGAAAAGTGAAGGAAAGAAGACCTCATGGTAAGGATCAGTAAAGGAAACGGAAGAGAGAAGTAGTAATGTGTTGACCAGAGAGCGACCAAAAAAAATTGGGATTAAGTGAAAAGAGGGATGTCAGGGTTAAAGAAGACAAAAAACCAGAGCTGAAACAGAAAAGTAGCAGTCATAATTATGCAGTCGGTAAATAAGAAATGAGAAAGAGAGGAAAAGATATGATTCTAATGAGTAACTGAAAATATCAGGAGACAAAAGAAACACTGTAGACTGTGGGGGTAAAAATAGAAAATAAAAAACTAGCATGGGAAAGAGGTGTTTGAAGGTTAAAGAAACAACACAAAGGAAATAAAAATTGGGAGTGGGATTGGATCCTCAAAAGAAAGACCATAGAATGCAGCTGGTGCGGGAGGAAACAAAAGTGGAGTAAAAAAAAAAAAAAAAGTAAGCGGGAAATGAAAACTACGGAAAAACGTAGATGAGTGAAATATATAAAGAAGAATCTTGAAACGGACGACGAAAAAGAGAAAGAAAAAAATCAGTTTAGCAACAACGAGTAAGGGAAAGGAAAACAGTGATAGGCATCAAGAGGAGAGATAAAAGAGTTATGGTCATGGTGGAAATGAAAAGGTGCGGTCAGTGTCAGGAATGACGGACAAAAAAAGAAATCAGAAAAAACGTTAACAATGGGCATCGATAGATAGAGAGCGGTAGTTACGGTATTAAAGAAAGTAAAATGAAGGAGGTTCGATCAGAAGTACAACAAAGGGTTCCTGTCAGAACTTCTTGAAACGACATTAGTCCAGTGGAACTGGTCATCTAAGACCTTTTGAAGGAAGCAAGAAAAAGAAAGGAAGGAATCAGGAAGACGTGATAGACCTACCACTTGACAGAAGGAGAGTTGTGAGAGTCATGAAAACAGAAGCAACAAGTAAATTTCAAAGCTTAGGCCATTTTAATGGTTCGGTGGTATAGTGGTCAGTATCGTGGTAGGCCACTTAGAAGTCAGGGTTTTGCGTCTCCCCCAAGGCGATAAAAAATCACAAGCTCTTTATCATGATCAGTTACTGCTGCGGTGGGAGGTTGAAACCAACATTTAAAAGCTTGAATTTCAAGTCAGTGGCCCCTGTGTGCTTGTTCCATGTGTATAGGTTTCATCTACTGAAATAATATTGATAATAATAATATTTAACAAAGAAGCAATTGTTGTATAGTGGCGTCCGAGGATTGCCGATTGCCAGAGTGGAGGCGATGTCATCACGCTCGAGGTTAACAGGCTGGGCTCTTCCTCAGGTATATATCGGCTGGCCATTGCTTACTAATTCTCATTCAAATAGGAAACTCAAGTTTAAATATGCCAGTTCTATGATTATCATTATGAGCAAGCTCAATCTATGGGAAGTACTTGGTTTAATAACAACTTTTAAACCTGCTTTAACCACTTGTTCGGTCCCCAGTCAAGCAAGTTTCGATTCTCTGGCATTCCATTGAGGGGTCAGAGATTTGTATTTCTGGTGATAGAAGTTTACTCTCGACGTGGTTCGGAAGTCACGTAAAGCCGTTGGTCCCGTTGCTGAATAACCACTGGTTCCATGCAACGTAAAAACACCATACAAACAAACAAACGAAAGCTTGTAGACCACAAAGATGAACAAGGAGTTTCATATAAAACTTAGTGACCTTGCCAAATATTGCAATAAAAGACGCATTCCCTGTTACAAGAACATATCATATGGAAGAAATATGATAGAGATTTGGTGAAAGCAATGAACCCAGACGTGGTATCCGCACTGTGGCCTGCGTAAGGCAAAAGTGTGTCAATTTCGAAATAAGGCTCCAAGTGTTTAAGCTAATTTCGGTAGATGTAGTACAAACACCTCACTTGAACCAAATAATGTGTATTAAGAGATATACATCCCAATTCTCATTAATTACATCAATTTCAACAAAAAATGTGCAAAGGAGAGGATTTAATATATCATTCTTTACATTATATGACACTTCCAAAGAGTGATTTTGGTTGTTACAAGATACAGGAATGAGACTAGACTATTGACGCAACTACTTGCAGATAAATACACTCGGGCACGTATGAATATATCATATATATATATAATATAATATTCTATATATATATATATAATACGTTATTAATATACATATAAATTTTAAATTTTATAATAAGATGTATATATGCATACATATAAATATACATATACACACATATATGTATGTGTGTGTTTGTATATATATATACCCAGCCCAACTATGCGGATATCACAACTAGTTTCGCTGCTTTTATATATTCATTAAGCCACAAAATATCCTTTAATAAGGAATTCGAGCTACTTCGTGAATATCCATGAAGGGGAATTTTTTAAGTGATAAATGGAATAGTACTGATGTGTCTACAACGTACGACGCACTACCTTTCCAACGACTGCAGTCGACGGTAGCCACTGAGCTATCATGGTGAAGGTGGGTTAATGTTGAAACTAAGTACAATTTCCCCGCTCTCGATGGGTAAACAAGTACGGCAGATTCTTCATAGCTCAGAGGATAGTACCGTCGACTGGAGTCGTTTGAAAGGTAGTGTGTCGGTCGTTGGCAACACTTCAGTACCATTCCATTTATCACTTAAAAAATTCTTCTTCAGGGATATTCACGAAGTAGCGCGAGTTCGACATTTAACGACACACACACACACACACACACACACACACACACATATATATATATATATATAATAACATTATTCCGTTTTCTCTATACTTTAACTGCGTGGAAAAATATGAGCTGACTCCCGTTAATCCTTAAAGATAAGCTTGTGTATACTAAAGTACATGACTGCAGAAACTCAAACACTTGCCATGTAAAAATTGGTTTTACTTATTTTTCTCCATACCATTAAATGAACAATAACTGGCAATGTTATTTCACTGATTATAATCTTTCCAGTCGTGAGAAAATAAAGGACGAAGAAAGGCTAAAGGAACGTACAGAGAGAGAGAGAGAGAGAGAGAGAGAGAGATAGAGAAATTAGAGAGGGAGGGGGGAAACGAGAGAGAAGAGAGAGGAGAGAGAGAGAAGCCCCACAGGGAAACAGTCAATCCATAGAGGCTCTATTATTGCCGACGACTGACGATGATCATATTCCTCATGATAAGCACCGGGAAGTTTCTCAAGGCTTTATGTTCTCTTTCCTCTTAACAAGGGAAACACATTGTGCGTCTTCCTTTTTTTTCTGCTGCAGGTGCTTAAGAAGAGCAAGACAATGTAATGTGTCACTTCGTCTTCCAGCTTCCAGGCGCAGCTGGAATATGGATCTCGGGTTCCGGAGATGCTGACAAAAGATGTGATTCTGCGACCTTATTCCGTTCAAGCTTCGTGTGGGCTTGGGAGAGAGAGAGAGAGAGAGAGAGAGAGGGGTAATCTTTAATCACTATAGTTTATAATTTGCCAGTATCATTATCTGGGATATTTCCAGGAGACCTCCTTGAATATTTCTGCATATATATATATATATATATATATATATATATATATATATATATATATATATATATATATATATATATATGCAGAAATATTCAAGGAGGTCTCCTTGGAAATATCCCAGATAATGATACTGGCAAATTATAAACTATGGTGATTAAAGATTACCCCTCTCTCCTCTCTCCTCTCTCTCTCTCTCTCTCTCATCCTCCTCTCTCCTCTCTCTCTCTCTCTCTCTCTCTCGTCTCTCTCTCTCTCTCCCAAGCCCGACACGAAGCTTGAACGGAATATTAGTTTTTACCATGACTGCTATTAATTTCGTAAATGAGATTAATCAGTCTAGGTTTTGTTATTGTGTGACTTTGAAAAAAGGAATGTGATTCCTATTACATCTCTCTCATGAAAAATCACGTCGGTATCCCTGAAGATGTCTTCTACTAGGGAAAACGGATTAATGTTGTATGTATATATATATATATATATATATATATATATATATATATATATATATATATATATACATAACATTAATCCGTTTTCCCTAGTAGAAGACATCTTCAGGGATACCGACGTTGATTTTTCATGAGAGAGATGTAATAGGAATCACATTCCTTTTTCAAAGTCACACAATAACAAAACCTAGACTGATTAATCTCATTTACGAAATTAATAGCAGTCATGGTAAAACTAATATTGTCCAGAGACAATGAGGAATCTTTATGCTGGTCTGAGAAATCCTTGCATTTTACGACGAAGCTCCCCAGCTTTCAGCTTAACTTCTTTTTAGTTTTCTGTCGAAGAAAACTTGTGATGGCTATGTGTCTGTCCGTCCGCAGTTTTTCTGTCCGTCCTCAGATATTAAAAACCACTGAGGCTAGAGGGCTGCAAATTGGTATGATAAGCATCCACCTTCCAATCATCAAACAGACCCAATTGCAGCCCTCTAACCATAGCAGTTTTTATTTTATTTAAGGTTAAATTTAGCCATGATCGTGCGTGTGGCGCCGTTATAGTTTTCAACAACACAGGCCACCACCAGGCTTTGCTGAAAGTTTCCTGGGCCATGTCTGAGTTTCATGGGCCGTGGCTGAGAGTTTCATACAGCATTGTACGTTGTACAAGAAACTGGATTGCACCGAGGCAACTTCGGTGCATTGTTTACTTGTTTATCTTGGCAAATTGCTACTGTGAATCTCAAAATGTTCCCTACAGTTAGGCTGCCGGACAGATAAAATTCTCTCAACTCGGGCCCAGGTGCAACAGGATTCAGCTCCAGGTGCATTGATAAAAGAAAAAAAAGAGAGAAAAAAATTCGATTACAATCCATCTTTTGGCTTGTGATGCAGCGGAGAACTTTTTATTTATTTATTTGCGCTTTGCTTTAAAACCATTTTATCCACTCATCACAGTTCTGTTGGGTATGACAAAAACTAAAACGTGCACTGAGTATGAAGCTATAGTAAGTCTACGTACATTTTTTTTATCTGCAAATAGAATAATTCTAATAACCAACTGGAAAAGGAATCAGATTGCATGTTTTATTATTATTATTATTATTATTATTATTATTATTATTATTAGACGTCTCAAGATACCAACGCTCCTTAGCGAAGAGTCTCTCCAGAATAAAATAGGACTAAAGTCATTGCCATAGTCATCCGTTAAATGCTGAATTAATAATGAGTCCCTTGTAGAAGGGACGGAAACCCTGCATCTGTGCCCACACACGCTTAGCCACTCGCCTCTAACTTCCACTTTCTCTCTAACGCCTGGATATCAAAGCCCTACCGCTCTCAAACTTTTTTCCATACACCACAGAGTTCTAGATAGTACATCACAATTTAATACTCTTTACTTTATCGGGATGCTTCCAAACCCTCGGATCTGTCTTCTTCTATGTTCTAACCTTTGTTAGCGCATCTTTGTATTGTTACATTTCTCAACAGTAAACAGTATGATGTTTACATAAAAATTTTGGGTTTTAACTCTCTAATAAAAGTTATGACAGCATGATTTTAGTAAAATATTTTCTCGCATAATTCATATAGAAATACCTACTTAGTTAACTCGTTTGTTTGTGGAACTGTTTAAAAGACAATAAAAGAATGGGCATGTACATTGCTTTCAAACAGTAAAATAAAAAAAATAAATAAAATAAAGAGAAAGTAATAAGTGAACATAATCTACAACACAAAGGGTGTGCGGTGAGCGGAGGTGTTATCTGTGTACTGCAGTCAGTTTCAATTTGTCATCAACCTGCTGTGAAGATGTGACAACCGCATGTGTAGCACGTGATTTGCTTACAATCAGTCAGTGTTTCTGATATCGTTGGTGCAGTGGAATTCCGATGCCAATAATTTAAGTGAAGCAAGATGCGGTAAAGAAAAAAAAATTCAACGTTACGTTGACTTATTTTTTTTTCAATAGTTCCATGTACTGTTTAGCTGAAATAAAATATCTCTGGAAAGAATAACGCAGTTATATACTGTATATAAATATTATACAATATAATAAGGATACCTTTAATTGACTTAAATTGAAAGAATTTATTATAATATAAAAGGAAAACAAAGTTATGCAGGTAAATGTAATAAATGTAATATATATATAATTTTTTTACCGGGATTTCATGGGGGAGGGCATAGGCCCCCCTGGTCCCTATGTGCGGGCGCCCATGAGAAGCACTCAAAAGACACCCGTGTATCAGATAGTCTAGTCAGATTAAATATAAACGAACGATGAGGTTTCAGTAATTATGTTATATCTCATTAGTATAGCCCAGGCTACACGTAGACCTAGTATATGCTCACAAATAGATCTAATCACAGATTTGTTTTTATCACACACATTCTACGTATAGTTTTATTGCTTGCGTTTCAAAATAACTTTTGACATCTTCGTCGGTAAACTGAAAAATAACTTTTAAGGTTTGTTACTGCTAAATACACGAAGCGGGGACAAGATAGACCTATGTTACTGATCAGCTAGATAATGCTCGCTTTCTTTAAAGCACAGTCATTCCATTTCTGTCAAAATTACTTTTTGATGTAACCATTATTTACCCATTCTGTCTAAATATCGTTCCAGTGCCTTAACAATAACAAAAAAGTATTTGTACGTCTAGGCTTCCGTGTGTCATCGTCACTCTAAGGATGACGGGAACTTAGTGGAATTTAAAACTATTGTTTGATAAGTCATTTGCCAAAATAACTTATGTAATCAGCGAGCTATTATAATGATTTGTATACTCAGCCAAAATGGCAATGGCTGCTCCATTTACCTCCCCCAGACAGCCTTATTAACCTACGAATATTATTAACCTACGAATATCATTGGCATAGAAGAAATGATCAAAATACCTTTCAGTCCCGGTCGCATAGCCAGATGTCTTTTGATTTTCCTACAGTGAGATAAAACATAATTATATAAAAACCATCATTCGCTTACATGTGATCTGAGTAGACTATTATAAGCTCCACATTCGTGTCCCTGTACTTTTGTACTCTCGAAATAGTACATCGGCACCTTTATGATCTAAATAAGGCGTGAGGGTTCTTTATAAGCATAGCAATGCATTACTGAAGAAATAGTTTGCATCTTTATCAAAATATGCTGACGATATCGGAATCATTGATTTCAGCGTATTGGTCATATCTACCTGAAGCCTACGTTTGGGAGTGGACAGATAGAAAGAACTGGACTAGTAGGCTACTACGTAGTTTGTGGGCACAATTTTCTGTGTCGAAAATGATGACAGTGGTTGCAGGTCCACAATAATATAGCATGTGAGTAAATGGTCTTTAATGGATATTAAAAGCTTTCGAACCATGTACTAAGTAGCCTACACTACGTAGTTTTGTGCACCACCACCAGGCAGTGCTTCTCGCTGAGTTCACACGATCTTTCGGAATGTGAGTTTTTCCGTAAATGTCAAGTCAAGTCATCTTAGTTTTAACAGGCCACTGAGCTGAATAATAGCTCTCCTAGGGCTGGCCCGAAGGATTAGATAGTTCTACGTGGCTAGGAACCAATTGGTTACCTAGCAACGGGACCTACAGCTTATTGTGGGATCCGAACCACATTATATCGAGAAATGAATTTCTATCACCAGAAATAAATTCTTCTGTTTCCGCGTTGGCCGAGCAGAGAATCGAACTACAGATTGGTACCCGAGCGCGAAATCCACTCGTCCAAGGAGGAACTAATCCGTAAATGTCATTCCGACGACCATGTGAACAGCGGATTGATGGATTTCTCTTGCAGGTAGAGCTTATGGAATGGATGGAAGACTGATCTGGTGTTTTGAGTCAAGTTGAATGTCGGTGTCGGCGTGTCACTCGTGTCAGTGATTTCATGTAATCCGAGAAGTGCACTTCTACACCGAGATGGCAACGCTTTCTAAAATAATGATAAAAGTCATTCACATCAGTCAATGTTATTTCATGCAAGAGACTTGAATGAGTGAAAACGTTACGTTTCTTTGTCAAGTTTTTCACCCATTGTTTGCGGATATGACTTGTCTTTAAAATAAATTGCCAGCATTATGGCAACACTCGTTTTCTCCCTGTTGCTCATCCCGAGTTCATGCAGGACAACATTGCGTTGTGACTGATGAAAGGAATGACGTACCACAATGATCGTGTATGTTCAGGAATGACAGTCTCCAAATACAGCCAACGCTGAGAATGAAATTCAAGAATGATCGTACGTACTCGTCTTAGAGCCTCGCGACTGGCTAGCTTCAAACACCCGGGACCACGAAAATCGAATAGGCGGTTAGAGTGGCTTGCGATTTGTTCTCGTTCATTATCTTCATTATGGCATGTTGGGCAGTTCATAATTACAGAAATGGCCACAGTAATTCTTCAAGAGAAAATTGATTAACATTTCGCAGGTAAGCACAGCATACTGAGTATAATTTTGCGCTAGTGAGATAAATGTCGTGTTAGTAGTACTATACAAGTAGTACGCTTTCTCCGTGAAAGTATTTTCAGCTCGTCATTTTGCTACATACATGTAGTAGATGTAGAAGCGATTTCAATTTTGACTTCGGAAGATCATGAGTCTTACGTAATATGCAACATCATATAAAGTAAAAAAAAAAAAAGTTATTGCTCGTTGTTGAAAATGCTAATTAGTAAGTAGGCCTATTGGCTAGGTTACTGATTGTGTCAACAAGTCTCGTCTTGTAAACATGTTACTGCGATGCCAAGGGGCGCTTGCATTATTCTCTATATACCATCAGTTTTTTTTTTATATTTGAAAAATTATGGGTTAATATGTTTTCATACAAAATGCCGATGGACATAATATCGAGGGACATAATGTTGACGGATATAATGTCGATGGACTAAATGTCGACGGACAAAATGGCGGCATTTGTTCAAGTAGGACAAAATGTCGACTTTTATTTAGTTATTTATTCTTCTTTCTCTTTCATTTCATAATAATACAGGTTAAAATGATAGTTCCGAAATAAACAAACTTGACAGTCAATCGCATTTTAATGAATCACAAGATGGCTCGATTGTAGAGCTACAAGTTTATTAAAGACAATATAATTAATTAAAAAGTGTTACAAAAGATATAATGAATACAAAATTTATCTATTAAGTGTAAGCGCATTATTCCTGCGTGGCATGTCATCTGCGACACAACTATGAACTGACCAGAGTTAGAATCATAGCAGGGTTTACGTCGTCGTCCACGTCGAACTACACCTAACCAGGTCACTTCAAATTACGCCAGAAATTCGTCGAGAGCACATTCCATTTCTTCAGTTAGGGAACCAAGAAGCTCTTCAAAAAAGCATACACGTATTCAGAAGGAACAAATGCCAATGCTTGAAGCTGCTTTATGATGGATGCATTACTGGTTTCAGTATACCAGGATTGTAAACCCAATGACTGGATTTTGCGCCATAGACATTGACCGAAATGGAAAAAACACCCATAAACGATAGTATCTGGAAATGTCTTCCTTATACAGTTAATAGCGGCTCTTTCGAAATCGACATTGATAAGAGGTTGGGTTCAAATTGCGGTCTCTCAAAAATTTAAAAATGAACTCGTAAGTTTACTCATCCTTTTTTATTTTAAGGGAAAACACCATTGGTAGTGTTTTGTTATTTGTCACAAGGGCATGAATAGTATACAACTGCTTCCCAACAGGGTGAGAATCAAATGTCCCATCGCAAAGCCACGTTGAATAGGTTTCTAACATTCTTAGATTGTTAGGCGTTGAGTAAATGATAATAGTCCGCAAAATCGTGCGACTAAAAAGCTTCTCGTCTTGTAGTTGTCGTCAAATCTTCATCTTCATTTACACTGCGCTGTCGCCTAATTGCGCGCGCAATTGACTCCTTCTTTGGCAAAGCCCCTCAGTGATATGTTTGCTGTAGCGTTGTGAATTATATTTGAGGGAATATCATCTGTACCGCTGGCCATGTCTTTTATTTTGTTCTGGATTCTTAGAGCATCACATCTGAGACTATTTGCCTGGTGAGAATGACTTGCAAAAGAAAGTACAGTATCGTTAGAAGTTGTTATTTGTCCACCACAATATCCACGCTTTTCACATCGCCATGAGAGCCTATCTTCCTTTCGCTTATCGACAACGTAAGCATAGCCTTCGTAAAGAAGTTTCTTGCCGCCTTTGTTCGTTTTTGTTATCTCCATTATAGTCATGGGCAGACCGAAAAAGACAATTTCTCTATACTGCAGGTCTTGGAGAACTAATGGAATTTGAAAAAGCCTTTTTCGCTGCGAATTTCAAAAATCATTCTTTGTTGAGAATACATTTGTTAGGCATTAGATGGCTTGTAAAACGAAACAAGACAACTACCGGTGCTGGAATATGTAAAAAAAATATGTAAGCAAAAACTGATTTATCATTATTATTATTATTATTATTATTATTGTCGACATTTTGTCCTACCCGAACAAATGTTGACATTTTGTCCATCGACATTATGTCCGTCGACATTGTGTCCATCGGCATTTTGTCTGCACACCCCCATAGGTAGGTAATAGCAAGAACATAGGTGATAGCCTAGGCTACACCTATGCTCTTTAACGACTCTGTATCATTAAACCGTGTTCTAACTACAACTGAATTTCCATTATATATATAAAAAGTAATTTCTCCATGGTAAATGTTACCGAATCATTAGGCCAATGAAAAAAATTAAGAATAGTAACAAAAGGAACCGAATTTTGGGCAAGCCAACGTTAGGCAAATGACTATTGATTCAACAGCTATTTTGGTTGTTCCTTCCTTCTTTTAAGAACAATTTTTCTCGGGATAGGTCAAAATTAGTCTTATGGTAGCCCTTATTTAACAATTCCAAGTATTTTTTTAAAGAGAATATATAGTTATTTGTCTGCTTGAGAAGGGGATAAATTTTTCTAAGAGTATTTTTACATGCAAAATTCTTTACGTCAGTATTTGTAAATATACCGTTCAGTAAAAATTAATTTACATTGAATAAAATATCCTCTTGTGATGTTAAAAGAGATGTAAAGAAGCAGTGTGCTGCCTTAGTGTTTTATCACTACAATATAGTAGTACCTACTATGTGCTGGACCTGGTGTTTCAATTTGGCTGCTCGAGGTCACACGCTCGGCACGGAGATCGCCACTCCATGTTATTGACACTTTATGCATAATCATATAAATTCCAATTGATGCTTGTCGTCTTGCATATTGAATTATTTTTCATAAGTCACTATAAATTCGGCATGAAATATGGAGACTAAAAGTATAAGATTGTCGCTTTGGATGACCTTTGTGAAAATGCACGTAAAAAGAGCAAAAATGTGAATGAAAATGGTGTGTAACGCTAATTTTCTGTAATGAAACTACGCCACTGATAAAACTTAGAATGTAAAAGTGGCATGGCCACTACGGTATTATCATGGTATATATCGAAGAAAACACTACAACGTTGGAATGTCTACTATGGGGAATTGCAAATGGCTCACATAATAGAGTAAGATGCGCAAAGTAATGTCAGCAATGCCGCGCTTTCCTTAAGGGTGATGGACTTCAGTTCATCATCGAACGAAGATGATTAACTGTGTTCAGGAATGAAATTATTGCGAGCGACTAGAAATTGGACGGTAGCCTCTACTAGTAAGACTAAAAAGGTCGCTTCCCGTCCTTTGTAACATAGTAGGCAGACGAAAGCAAAGACAAGATCAAAACAAAACAGAACAAAAAACATCATCCACTGATACGCTTTTATTCCGAAGATTTCATTCACTATGACTCTCTCTCTCTCTCTCTCTCCTCTCTCTCTCTCTCTCTCTCTCCATGCTATATTTTGTTCTCATAGTTATGTGTTATTTTTTCCAAGGCACGTATCACGTACATGTACGAGGATTATAACTAAGCCGAAAATTCCCCAGCAGGCACGAACACTGTCGTCTCAACACGTCAGCCTTCTCACCCAATATCCTAGGTCTCGCCCTGCATTTGCTGCAGACAGGGCATACTTGATCTGTTGATCGAGGTAATGACCTTGTATTGCTTCATCATTCTCACATTGATGAAGAAGCATATAATAATAATAATAATAATAATAATAATAATAATAATAATAATAATAATAATAATAATAATAATATAATACTCGGATTTTGTAAATTATTGTATTCATGTAGTTAGGTATTTTATTTTAAAGTAACATATTTATCCCAGTGTGAAATATATAAATATAGTATATATATATATATATATATATATATATGCTATATTCAGTTGTTAGCAGAAATAATCTCTCTCTCTCTCTCCGCTCTCTCTCTCTCTCTAGTGATTCCACGAGAGGATTTTGGTACATATATATATATATATATATTAATATATATATATATATATATATATAATATACACATATATATATATACATATATATATATATATATATATATATATAATATATAGATAATAGATATACATACATACATATATATATATATACATGTATATATAGATATATAATATATATATATATATATATATATACATAACAATACTATATATATATAATATATATATAAATATATAATAATATATATATATATATACGTACATATATATATATATATATATATATATATACATATATATATCTATATATATATATATATATATTATATATATATAGATATATATATATATACCCACAAATCCCTCTCGTGGAATCACTAGAGAGAGAGAGAGAGAGCTATATGTATTTCTGCAGACAACTGAATATAGCAGTCTTATTCACCGACCCATATCCAGGTATGGGTTTAAGAAAAGAAGTCAGTGACGGAGGGGAAGAGAGAGAGAGAGATCTGAAGTCAGAGCGAGGGTGAGCAGAGAGAAAGAGAGGCAATTTAATATCCCGGGGGGTTTACCTGCAAACAAAATATCGAACGTCTGTCATCGGTTCTAACGGGTCTTTGTTATGTTTTACAAAAGCTCCCCTGGAATACAATAAACCTGAAGTGGAAATGTTTTTAACCTTTGTTAGAATGCTTCATAGAGCTCTTTTCACAATTTAAACGTCAAAATATCTGATTTACTTGGATTTAATTTGCTCTGAACGTTCCGAATAAATTAGGATTTTCAAGCAGTTTCTAAGGAAAAGGTCATGAAGAACGCTTTGGAATTAACTTTATTAGAATGTCGTCTACTTTTCATTAGCTGAATTTTAGAAAAATGAAATAATGAAAGAAACCAAAAGGTGACAGATATACCATGTTTTGTTTAAAAAAGGACAAAATAGAAAGCGAAATTGGCTTGGTGGATATCAGGAAAGAGCCTCCTTCTTTACTTAATTTTTTCTTTCTAGGCTTTATAATTTCTAAATCCATTGTGACTGCCCTTCCCCAGTTGTGGCAAACCTGACAAGTTCCTTATTTGCCTTACAAGGCGTACAGCTCCACCTTGTTGATAATTTGCTTTCGGAGCTTTTTTCAATGACATATGGTCAAGTTTATTGATACTTTCTATGAAATCTTTGTAAATAATGTATAAATTCTGTTGTTGTTCATTATATCATTATTGTTTTTTGTTCTTTTGATTATTGCTATGTTGATGTTGTTATGAGTCTATAAATTTTCATTCTTTCAGGAGGCACCGAGTTGAACCCTGGGCTGTTACTCATTACTGTAAAAGGATTGCAGATTACTTTGCTCAAATATTCAGGGCATAAGTTCAAATTTCCTTATTCTCTAGAGTTGTGGCAGTAATAACAATTCGGTGTTTTTATCTGACACACTTACAAGTACTAATAAATTAAAGGATGAGATTTTTAATCCTAGGGTTTGATGGTCGTGACTTTGTGTATTTGCTGTTTACCGCAATCCAAATATCATTGATTCTGCATATGACTGTCTCTTGGAGATAGTTGGTATGGTTCAGTCACAGGATTCAAAAGTTTCATTCGTTATTTTTAGGGACTGAAGAGCAAAGCACAGCAGTCTTAATTCATATTCTACAGATCAACATGGACATTCTGCTCTTGAGTTCTGTGTATCCTCCGATTTTGTCCAGCTAATCAAGGAACCCACGCGTATTTCTGGTAATAGATCAGACCTCATATTCAGAGATGTTCCAGGTATTGTGTAGTCCAAGGTCTGTGAATATATAGGTACTATCAATCACTGCGCCATTGAGATGGACATATTTACAAATCAGTATATTCCTATTGTCACTATTGGAAAAATAGACTGGTTAAAATTAGAGCCAATTGGGATTGCATTACTGAAGCTTGTCAGGCACTGAATAATTTAGATGCTATATCAGATCCAGATCCCAAAATGTTAAATGAAATGCTGATGGCTACTTTAGTAAGCCTAGAAAGGTAATTAAATTCCGGAAAAATGATCACCATAGTTCGACGGTACATGTAGACGAGCTTACCATGACAAACAGACCAAATTCAACACATGGAAATAAAATTTTTCACATGAAAATTACACCATTTTTGTTGAATTTCACCAAGCTGCAAATAGAATCTACCACATAGCTAAGAGAAATTACATTTCCTTAAACAGGAAATTTGAAGGAATTACTTGGCATTATCTGTGGTAGACCAAATTGGCGTCATCTATATCTTTGCATCAGACTTGTCTTTCATTCTACTACTGCTAACAGGAGATAGTAGATTGGTTATTGGCCCTAAGAAAGAGGTTGAAATGCTTCATCGAGCTTTTAACGCTAAGCAATCAGTTCAGAATCTTCCACTCACTGATACTTGTCATTCTGAGCCTGTTCTTTCAAAATTTACGTTTTGCTTAGGGATGTTAAGAAAATTCTGGATAAACAATTCAGTATAAACTTGATAGCTGGTATGGAAAAGATCCTGATGGTTTCTTCCCTTTGTTTTTCAAAAAGGTGACTAGTTGGTTGTCTCCCAAGATTGGTAGATTTTATATATTTTTAGGTCGACACAGTTTCTTTATAGATGAGGGCAAGCATAATTGCACAGTGCCTCTGCAAACTGCCGTAACTACGGGCCAATTTTTATTCTTCCTGTTCTCTCCAGAGTCGCAGAAAAACTTATTTTAAAGCTACTATGTGGCGTCTAGAGGATTGTTAGGTGATAATCAATAACCATATAGGAAGCAGTTAGATACCTGTGATTGTCTTTTAGATTTGACATGCCATTTGCAAGAGAACCTTGGAAAGGGTTTTGAGAACAGACGTTCAGATAGATTTTAGTGCTCCTTTCGATTTAGTCAACTGCAAGACACTTATTAATAAACTTCAGAATCTTAGAGTTGGTGGGTATGCTTTAGGCTTACTTCAAGATTTTCGTTCAGATGGAAACCAGCAAGCTGTTGTTGATAGGATCTTTAGCAAAGCAAGACCTATTGTGTCTGGAATTCCTCAGGTAAGTGTTCTTGGTCCACTGTTATTTTTATTGTATAAAAGTGATACGGCTATTGGCCTGGAAAACGAGGTTGTCCAGGATGCCTGTCGGTGTAGTAAAGCTGCCCTGAATCTCGATAGTGACATGAAGCTGAGTAATGAATGGTGTAGTTGGTAGGGTATGAGGCTGAACTCCAGTTAAAACGAAAACACTGTTGAACAGCAGAACTCGAAGCCATTTTCCCCCCCATCCTTCCCTTCAGGTGGATAGGACGCTGCTGATTGCAGGTATGTGTAACTTTAGACTCGCATCTTACTTTTGAGAAACATCTAATGAACGGTGTCAGCAAATGCTGCACGTAACGCCTCATATATTTATAACTGATAAAATCAATGCAACCTGTTTCAGGTCATTTGTCCTTCCTTTACTAGAATGCTGTTCTCCGGTGTGAATGTCTGCTTCTGCCAGATAATTATCTCCTTTTGATAGACGGGTTCGTGGTGGCAGGTTTCTGTTTCCCAATATTAGTAGTTATGACTTGGAGCGTCGACGGATGGTGTCTGGGTTTTCAATTTTATTATGTTGTATTTTAAGAGAGATCTTTCACATTCGCAATTGATCTATGATCATCTTTTTTTCTGCCGAGAGGTACCAGAGTTGCAGAAAAGCAACACCAGTGTGCAGAAAATATGCCTTGCCATCGAACCTCTCAGTTCCAGATGCCCAATACACTTAGGCTACACCGTTGGATTATGGAACAAGTCTCCCTGAGGATGTTGTTCGATTGCAACTTCAAATGGTAAAGCGAAGATACAATGCATTACTACCCTAATACATTCACGTTGCATTTTAATAATTTACTTACATTTGTATTCATTAATTATATTTTACTTTTCTATATCCCTTTACCCAATACTACTGCTTTCATATGAACACTGTATTCTTTGAATTGTTCCATATGAATAGGGTTAGTCTTTTGAAGGATAATAATAATAATAATAATAATAATAATAATAATATACTAATAATAATAAATAATAAATAATAATAATATATTACATGTATATATATATATATGTTATATATATATATATATATATATATATATATTATATATATATATTATATATATATATTATATATATATATATATATATATAGTATATATATATATATATTACTCGTATTAGGCTTCAATAAGACACCCATGGTTTTATGTTCCAGATTCTTTAGTTCACATAGCACAAGGACTCAAAGGAGTAACAGTCTCCTTTTCAGTGACCAGTCCTAGCCCAGTATGAGTAATATAATAATGTATACACAGTGAAGTTGTTGGCTATTTTGTGTTATATATATATAGTATATATATATATATATATATATATATATATATATGTGTGTGTGTGTGGTGTGTGTGTATGTGTGCGTGTGACTGTGTCTGTGTGTGCTTGTTGTGCGTTGTACATACTATATGTGTGTAAGAATACATCATTTGTGGTACTATGACATTTACTTTAGCGGCTTTTCGCACCTATGTTGTAAATCTTTCTGTTAGCATTACTTATTCTAGCTCCATGAAATTATTGTTTTTGGGCAGGGAAGACAACTTTTAAACCGATTGAATGGAAATTTCCCATGCTACTAAAGCTCTGGGTGTTTCTAACATGGTCCCTTATTTATGATAGTACACTGAATTGACAGATGTGCTGTTACGCCGGTTACTCTTAGAAAAAAGATCAACTTCTTGCCTTTTCACAGACCGTTTCGAACAAGAGCTGCTATATGACGTATCTGTGACGCAGAGTCATCCCCAGGATAGATAAAATGGCATCAAACCCTACTACTATGAAATTCAGGGCCTCTGTAACACGGTTTTTTGGATTTTGCTCCTTATCAAAGCATCGGATGTAGCTGAAAGTTGACATATGTATAATTCACGACTACACACAAATTTTGTCAGCATTATCAATAACCTAAACCCGATAGTTTTAATTTTTATAGAGTAAAAATTATCTAGCCGACGCCATGGCCAATGATTGCGAGCCAAGAGTTGAAAAACATTCATTACGTAAGCAAGGTAAACATCGTTTTACGAAATGTTGCCCCACCCATCCACCAGACAGAAACCCATTCACCTTATTCCATTGGCTCTGAAACCCATAGTATTTAGTTAAGAATGGCTAACAGGATTTGGAATTGTCCCCGTGGTTGCAAAACTGCATTTGTCTTAAGACTTGCAACTTTATACAGCCAAGAGAAAGCCCGTGGCCATACTTACTATAGCCTGAATAGGTAATTATTCAGTTTCTGGTTTAAATCCAATGTTTATGGTCTGATTTGTATTTAGCGTAACGTGATTATAATACTTGTAATGTCATTCAGGATTTTGAACATTTCCATTTACTATTCACTATACCACCAAGAGAGAGAGAAAGAGAGAGATTGTATGTAAACAGTCTTTATATAACTATTTTTGTTAAAATAAGATTTTTATCCAAAGTAAATAAAAGCTTATATTTGCTAAACTCTCCAGCAGACCAATGGATCATCCGATATATTTTTTCTTCTTCTTCTTTAGTCTGTACGACCATGTTGGATATAAAGACTTTATGAATGGCGGAACGATACATAGATGTGGATGGGGTATCTGTGCTAGCGTAGTAATACTACTGTAGCAGTAGTGCCGCAAAACAAAATTAGTAATAGCAGCAATACACATGAATTAAACGTTAGGCCAACTGCTGGATCCCTGAGGATCATTTAGAACTTCTTACAACTACTCGAGAAATTAGTTTTATAGCCAGAAGTTAGATTTTCAAATACAACAATGTCCATGATAGCCTTCATTGTTATCCTGAATTATAACGAGGCCAAAGTGGGTGGAGCCTCATGAAGTCATCATTCTGACGATAATTAATGGTGAAGGTTTAAAGCCAAAATACGGTACCGTCTATTTTTTTTTTTTTTTTTTTTTTTAGTAAATAGGTAGATAGCCGATAAATAAAAATTGCTTGACATTGTATACAGCAGTTATCAAATCAAGCTTGTCTACTATGTGTTTGAAAATTACCAACTAAACCCTACATCTTGTCAATCTGATTGTGACCTATAAAGTAGATTATAATTTCTTAGGACACTTATTTTGGGAGTTAGACTATTAATCGAAGTGTTTTTGTATCTATTAACATATTTTGTTGGTTTGTTCATTATGACAATTATCAGTGGAGAGGATTCAGAGTTCATAAGGTGTACTGCTTTGCTTGTATTTAAATTTTTGTCATTGTTGCCAGAGGTATAGCCTTCGTTACGTATAGCCAATCATCCATCGAGAAGAGGGAAGAAATTAAATGCCTGTCATAAGTTACGTAACGAGTGCGTTTCGAAACTTTTCTCTGAGTAAGTTGGCCCGTCTTCAAAAAAAGTCACTTTTACATTATAAGTACCAAATTTATTCAACCTACGTAATGCAGAATACAGTCAAAATTTATGTGTAGATATAATGTGTATTCTGAATAAGCGTTATATCTATGAAATACATAGATAAAAAGTTGTTGTCAAAAAACCGTGTTACAGAAGCCCTGAATCTCATAGTAGGTCAAACAACCATTTGAAAAGGTATATTGGAGGATACGCTATACCGGCGTCACATACACGTCACCACTTTTGCGGATGGTTGGGTGGCTAAAGGCAGCTTTAATTAACCTCCTTTTCTTAAGTAAAAAAGTTAATGAAACACATTTGGCAATGCACAGTACTTCAGAAAATTAGGAGGAAGTTTGAAACACTCAGTACTTTAGTGGCATGGAAATTCATAAGGAGGTTTACAAGTTGTTCGCGAAAAAAACTACGTCTATGTCATGGCCTCTGGAATGCACAGTAGGTATATTCAGTTCTTGGAATTATGACCAGCAAGAATTGGTAGTCGCTTCCGAACCATTCAGGTGTAAGGACGTTGGACTAGCAGTCTTATGCCAAAATTACTTGCCGAAAACCTGGTCATTGCTTTCTGAAGCTACTCTGTTGAAAGGGGAAATATATATATATATATATATATATATATATATATATATATATATATATATATATGATATATATATATATATATATATATATGAGTGGTAAAAATGGTCTATTACAAAAGAATTCCATCTGATAAAAGAAGCCCATAAAAACGCTAAAATATAGAAAGTAAGTACTATATTTCAGAGAATGCTGTCTCTCTCTTCAGGTAGGTAACGAAGAAGCAAAGTTACAGTAAAGGCAGTATTTATACTAGGAGAACCATCCACAGGTAGCCGCTTAACTAGGTCACCTCGGTTGACAATTTCTCTTTGATCTTCTGAAGCGTTGGTTGAAGGAGGAATTTACCTATGATATCTGAATCCCAGGCGCCCTTGAGATGCTCATTACTTTTCTTTGTTTAATCAAGGCCGACTTTATCATCTGGCTCTTGTACCAACATTTGCTGCTATAACTTATATGTGACAAATTCAAATTCCAGTTTTTCTTTGGTTATTGTTATTTATATGGTTAAAAATAGCTGTGCTCTCTTCTCCATTCCTAACTGACTGTTTATGTTCTATTTATCTCTAGGGCTGTGACCAATCTTACATCCGTTTTACAGGTAAATCACTTCCCCAGAGATTAATACAGCATAAACAGTCAGTTAGGTATGGTCAACAGAGCTCAACTATTTTTAACTATATAAATAAGAATAACCACAGCTTAAACTTGGAATTTATCATGTGTAATTTATAGTAGCAAATGTTGGTACTAGAGCCAGATGATAGAGTCAGCCTTGATTAAACAAAGACAGGTAATGAACATCTCAAGGGAAGCCTGGGATTCAGATATCATAGATGAGGTCTTCCTTCAACCAACCCTTAAGAAGATTAAAGAGAAATTATCTACCGGGAAGATTTAGATATCCGGCTACCTGCGGATGGATCTCTTGGTATAAATACTGCCTTCTCTGTAACTTTTCTCATTCATTACCCACCTGAAGAGAGAGATAGCAGACTCTGAAATATAGTACTTACTTTCCATTTTTTGGCGTGTTTATGGGCTCCTTTTATTATTATTATTACACAACCCACCACACACACACACATATATATATATATATATATATATATATATATATATATATATATATATACATATATATATATATATATATATATATATATATATATACATATATATATATATATAGATATATCTATATATATATATATAGATATATATAGATATATATCTATATATATATATAGATATATATCTATATATATATCTATATATATATATATATATACATTATATATATATATATATATATAGATATCTATATGATATACTATATATATATATATATATATAGATATATATATATATATATATATCTATATATATATATATATATATATATATATATATATATATATATATATATATATGCTGCAGTTTGTTTGTCACAGTCTTCTTCTAACAAAAGATTTAGGTTACTTATTTTACTTTCCACAAAAAAAATTTTCATGTTTTGAATGTGCGTTTATCAACATGATATCTTTCATCATAGATTAGCTCGCGTTTTGGATATTACGCTTTAAACGCATCAAAAGGAATTCCGAAATTTAACCCATAAAATTGAAATACTTACCTATATATTTAGTACTTTATACATGTAATCGCTAAATAAATTCTTAAAAATCTAAGTATAAGGATTGTCTTCCAGGGAGCAGTTCTTGTTCATGAATTATAAGCAACGAATCACAAACATAAAAGGTCGAATTTACAGAAGGCTTTTAATAGGGAAGGAAATATGCAAACCAGGGGGGCATTTCTCCTCTCTGCACAGCCATCACAAATCTGCTCCGGCTCCTCTTTGTTCTTTTCGTCTCACGGCGTCCGAGGTAATATGACGCAGTTCGTATTTTCAGCCCTCCCCCCGTCACCCGCCCCCCACACCCCCCAATTCCACTCTCTCTCTCTCTCTCTCTCTCTCTCTCTCTCTCTCTGTCTCTCTCTGTCCTACAACTACTGACTGGGTCAGAAATTCAAAATATTTTTCTTTTCCTAAAAATAAGGACAATGTCCAATCCTAGCACTTGTTTTGGATTTTTCGTTGTGCTGCTTTTCACTTGTTTTTTTTTTTCCCGTATGAACTATTCAAAACTATTTCTGAGTCAGAAACAGTACATCTATGCAAGTCATTTGTTTATGTTTGTTCGTATTTGCGAATGTGTTTCTGTGTACAACCTTGATAACGCGTTGCTTTCTGAATTAATAAAGGTGAAATAGGAAGCCTGCTTTTTTTTTACCATTTTACATTAGGTTCCCTTTATGCTACAAAGATTACGGAATTCTTCTTTATGTCTCTTCCTTTCTGTTTGTCTGTGGTACCCCCACCCCTCTAATACTACTTCCTACATCTAGCCTAAGTAAGGCTATCAATTAC
>NC_061094.1:20752105-20771634 GCF_015104395.2 Macrobrachium nipponense | reverse complement strand
GGCTATCAATTACTTCCTGTACATTTTCATGATATCACAAAATTCCCTTGATTGCGTTCTAGAATTATCAGTAATGGAATAAATTGGTCGAGTTGGATGCTCGAATAAGCAAAGGGCATTTGAAACTTGCAATGCAAACAAATACAGAATCTTTGATATATAATGGAGTACCAGTTCATAGCAGCCTAGCAGTTGATTTAGATAAAGGATTCTGCAGTTTTTTAGTATACGTAGATGTGGTGCAGATTTTGGAAAATGCATGAGAATTGATTTGTTTATAGCGAGAAAATTGGGTGTTTTGTCACTGAATGAGAAAAGGGTGAAAAGGCAGAGCGTGAAGAATAGCAAATTCAAGGAATTTGCAGCTTGAAGATGTTAGTTGTGGAAAAGAAGGCTTCTTCAGCCCCTGGAAGCTCGAGAGCCCGTGCAGGATAGAGGTGAAGGGTTCAGGCGCAGTGCGTGCCAAAGCTAATTGAATGTGCTACCGATGAGTGTTCTGTTTAGGTGTACGCAGAACCACTAAGAGGGTCCTGCGTGTACCGAGCAACTAATGATGCGGACTTTTTTACAGTTTTAATTGTTAAAGTTTTAAGATTCTTTGCGGGATCATTTTCTTGTTTTTCTCCAGAGCCACCATGTTGGAAAAGGCTGTTGACTACTTTAGAATAGATTTCATACGACATATTTTATATCTTCCGTTAGTTTCATATTTTTTTAAATGTTGATGGAAGTCTGACAGAAGCTCATTACAATTAAACAAACTATTTAAAGATAAATAGAGTCTTTCGTTGCTTTTGAATAAGAGAGCGACGAACAGAGAGAAGAGGAAAAGGTATTCCGCAATGAAACAAAATGTTCCAAGAAGATATCAGAGTCAGAACAAAAAAGCAGCAGCATTCTGACCATTTCCTTCCAAACCATTGACTTGGATTAGCTGACCTATATGTTATAGCTCACGTCTTTTTCCCCTGAACCCACTTTCTCCTATTTATTTTCTCTTTCCATCCTTCTCTTGGAACATTTCCTCTGGGTTTTGCTTTTTCTCGTAGCCTCGTCATTTTCTGTCTACCTCTTCACACTCCGACCTTTCCAAAGTTTGCTTTGGCATCTGAATGTCTGTTGCTTGTCTGAATCGACTGATTTTATTTCAGTCTTCTCAGCACTACACAATGATTATATTTTAACTTTTTATTATTGTCCGTAAAAAATGTTCTTCTGGTCCCCTTGCCCTTGGTTTTATTTTTCTTTTTTTCCCCTTCGATTTCCCGGATCTCTCAACATCTTAGTCCATTTCAAACTCGCCCAGTCCATCCGCATTAACTCTCATGGTTTCTTTCTTTCCTTGGCGATCAGAAACTTCCCTTTCCGCGGAGACGCCTCCCCAGATAAATCTACAGACCCGCCTCCCAGCTTCCGCTTCAACTGCCATGTGTGGCATCCCAAACTAATTTTCTGCTTCGTCCCCTGCTTTAAGAGATCAAGGACGGCCATTCCTAGCAACATTAGCGTCAGATCCCGCACAATTCTTCTCCTAACACATGACCACATGGACGTCCTCGTTCAAAAAAGAATAAGGGCGCACATGCGCGCACGCACGCTACAAAGTCTTCTGTGAATGTTGGGACCCGTACACATCAGCGAGAAACTTCATTCGTTGCAAGATTTTTGAGTCTCTAAAGCCTTTGCTAGATGCGCTCTCTTTCCCTTCGGAGTGCTATTTATAATGAAAGTTCACGTCTATTGCAATTGTTATTTTTAGGAGGAACCAGACATTCCGGTGGTTCGATCATTTAAATTTATTCCCGTTGTCGTTGGTATTCTCAGAACTGAAGTTGTAACATTGTCCTGGGTAGAATGTTTCTCGAGTTCATTAATACAACAGTGTTTGCTGTATTTACAGTGATCTACGTTCATTTACATTTCACGTCATGGCATGAACGCGACAAGGAATTGAAGGAGAAGAGTCCCGCTCACACAATTATGTTCTCGAACGGAACAGAATCCTTTTTCTTTATAACATTATTCCATGCAAGGAATGTTGTTAGCGTTCTCTCTCCGTTTTCAGTGCGGAATAAATGAACTTAACCTCTAACCTAAACCATTGCAAAAGTTCTTGGTTTCAGACTGTACAATTTTTTCAGGATATGCACCACACGGTTTTGGTGGCATATAAGAGGATCAGGTTGCTGCTATGGATTAGCCTTGCTGACCAGATTATCAGCAAAATTCATTTATTTTGTCTTTCTCCTTTCCAGGAGAGCGCTCTGCTTGCGACTACCGAACAAGAGAACGGAAACATTTCCAAACCAATAGAGCGAAGTCTCCGGAATGCAATTTCAAGCAACCCAAAGGAAGAATTGCTTATTTCTAGGGTAAGGTTTCTGATTTTACTTGACAATATGACTGCCATGCTTTTGCTTAAAAACCTATTAGAAATTGACAGTTGTAAATTACATGATGAATTTCATGTATATATGTATGTATATGTACTATACAGTAGAGAAAAATATATATATACAATATATATATATATATATATATATATATATATATATATATATGTGTGTGGTGTGTGTGTCGTGTGTGTGTGTGTATGTATATATATATATATATATATATATATATATATATATATATATACACAAACTAATCACTGGTGAAGTTTGGCGTTATATCTGCATTCAGCAAGAAAAGTAAAAAATTAATTATTCGAATCAAGAGCTTTCATGTGTTTCTGCACCTCACCAGGGTTCAGGTACAAGTTCTAAAGAAATAAATGCAGTCAGAAGAAGACTTCGTGACAAGACAAACAATGCTAACAATTAGAAAATACGGGTTGAATTCACCGGGATAGTTGATTACGTCATAGAGTTCTTGAGGTAAAGCTAAGCCAGAACTTGGTGGCTTTCTGCAGCAATAGGTATGTATGTAATGAGGTCAATAATCACTTGTATTTTCCATTAATACCAAGCATGGTCTACTGGGTAGTGGAGAGTGACCTTGAGCTCTTGGCAAATCCGGAACTTGAATACGGTATTTGGTTTGTTAGTGGCTTTTTCTTAGTGTTAGGGCATGGCTGTATAGACTTCATTAATCGCTTGGGCAAAAATTATGCTATTCAGCAGCGTAGAAGAAATGCAGGCATGTGAGTCCAGAGTGAAACTGATTTATATTCAGAAATTGGACTTTTTTTTTTTTTTTTTTTTTACTGGGCTTGTGGACGGAAAACTGGTGACAGGTAATTGACTGGGCGCGTGGGCAGAAAACTAGTGACGTAAATTTGATTGTTAGAGGTAGCTTCATGATTGGCAGCAAAAGTTGGTAGCTGAGCTTGTAAATTTTTGTAGTAATTATTCATTTCACAATTGTTATTTGTGTGCTCCATTATCTGTGTGTTAATGTGTATAATTAACGGTGACTTGATATTTTTAGCCATAATGTGCTTATTTCTCTGTTCTTGGATGTTTTCTCTGCGCATATACCCATTCTAAGGAAAATTACATATTAAAACACTATTCTCATGAAATCTACATATCTGGACACTATTCTAAGGAAATTATATGTGGGCAATATTCTAAAGAAACTTGCTTTATTGGATTGTTCAGTGTGCTTGATTGCACGTTGAGATATATATTTATTTTATATTTTCGACATGATTACTGAAAGCATAGTCTCCGGCAGTTTCGAAAAGAACATGTCAAAATTAGAGGATTTATGAGTTAAGTTGTACAGGCTGTAAGGAAAGAAGAGAAGGTTAGAGAACTATAGCTGGTTCACATAAGGTAAATTCTTGGATGAGCCCTATGCTTACGTGACGTTTGTTCGGCGGCCGCTGATTGGCTGGTACTGGGAGATAGGCAGCTCTCAGCCAATCAGCGGCCGCCAAACAAATGTCTCGCAGGCATAGGGCTCACCCAAGAATCTACCTTTAGTGAACCAGCTATACGAACCGATGAAGAAGGACTATTGTACATGACAGCAAACTTAAGGGCAATGATGAATTCAAGTGCAGGAACATTATAGTCAGGTTTGGCTGTTAGGGGAGGAATCATGCTATCTCATTAACCTAAGCCTCTGTCGTGACACTGAGTTGGAGAAGGAGCAGAATAAAAAAAAAAAAAAGTAGAAAATGTCCTGAAGTTTCTTCGGAGCAATCGAGTTTTCTGTACAACTTACTATCAAGGCCATCGAAAATAGATCTCTCTCTCGGTAGTCGCGGTATAATGCTGTATGAGACGCGCCCCACAAAACTTTAGCCACGGCCCTGTGGTGGCCTGTTTTATTGTTGCCAGACACATAATGATGTCTAACTTTAACCTTATATAAAATAAAAACTACTGAGGCTAGAAAGCTGCAATTTGGTATGTTTGATGACTGGAGGTGGATGATGAGCATACCAATTTGCAGCCCTCTAGCCTCAGTAGTTATCAAGATCTGAGGGCGGACAGGAAAAAGTGCTAAAAGACGTACAAAGCCGGCAGAATAGTTTTCTTTTGAGAAAACTAAAACAGAAGAAACAGAGCTGGTTAGCAAGAAAAGGAAAAGACAGGGTATACCTGAAGAGGATTAAGGATTTAGAAGGAAAAGCATAAGAAAAGGGAATAAGAGGACATGGGTAAGATAAACAGCTGAATGCTGTAAATGATTTCAAGAAATGCTAATGTAGAAGTGTACAAGACACCGAGAGGAAGATGTAGCAAGAGCAAATATGGAACTGATGAGTAAGCGACGGAGGAAGAGTGAGGTAATGAAAAGATCAAGTAAAAGACAAGGACATGATGAGGAAATCGCAGAGCGAGTAGAGAAATGATAGAAACCAGGATGATAGGAGAGGGTAAAGCAGATCATGACGAGGAAAGAAAAATGACGGAGAGTATCAGGGATTAAAGAGGAGCCGAGAGAGAGCCGAGGGAAAGCGGGCAGGAGGGAGGTGGATTGTGAGCGGATATCGGGGAGGGGAAACAATACTCCCGAAGTCCTTCAGGGATTTCCAGACTGAGGAGCTTCTAAGAGAAAGACTAGAATCGGACACGACCGTCCGAATAACCGGTCCTCGAGCATTTCCTGGAAAGAAGATAAAAGAGAAATGCAACAAAGAAATACTGAGGAAGAGGGAGAAGGGAACTACAGCAAAAAAAAGTGAGGTGCCACTGGGAAGAGGAAGGGAAGGGAAGTGAAGGGGCGGGAAAGAAGAAGTGGGAAGAGGCGGAAGCTGTAAAAAGTTGGGACCAGGGTTTAAAGTAACAATAAAGTATAAGGGAACAATGCGAATTTAAGATATATGTGATGCCATAAAGCTTAGAAGGGTGGGGGACAAGGGTGAGGATAAAACAGGCTCCGTAAAACATTTATAAAAGAATGGAGACACCAGGCTATATAAATTCCACCGAACGGAACTTGTTCAAAAATGCCGAAAGATGAATGAAAGGGGAAACACAGGTAACAGAGGGCTCAAGGTTAATGAAAACCGGGCAACTGTACCTTACACGAAGAGATAGACAGATATATAGATAGATAGATATCAGAATGTGTAGGCGTAAGTTGCCGCATATCGATACCGGCACATTGCTGGAAAAGGGATCAGGAGGAAACTGTATAGATTCTTGGAAGTCAACTCCAGGGAAAGGATGAGACCTCGTTACGCAGCAAAGACGCTGAGCAATCGAACGTATAAAATAACTAAGAAACTAAACGATAAGAAACATCAAATTGAGATAGTAAGCAGCACAGAATTTAGAGGACCGTCAACAAATTGTACTCGTACCTCATAAACCGATGGAAATTAAAGTTACAGCACTCACAGAAAAGCAGGTTGAAAGAGAGTGAACGATTGAATAATTTTGCATCTAGTATGGTCGCCATTTTCCCAGCCAAATTCCTGTGCAAAAGTAAACATTCGCGCCAGTCAACTAGCAGATTATCATAGAGATGAGTATGAATAGTTATGACCAAAGGAACTACACTAAAGTCACTGAAAGACTTTAATAAACACGTAAGGTAATGTAATTTATCTTTTGAAAGTCATTAAGCATGAGTTTTCTTGACTCGTTTCATGCTGCATCCCAAAGATGAAGAAAGAGAGAAAGAAAGAAAGAGAATTATAACCCCTGTCTTTGGGAGATCAACCCATCTTAACTTTCTGCCTTTTGTTGTAGAGATTGATAAGTGGGTATAAATATATATATATATATATATATATATATATATATATATATATATATGTGTGTGTGTGTGTGTGTGTGTGTGTGTGTGCGTGTGTTATTTGTGTATATATATTGTCTGTAATGGTGTATATAGTATATATATATATATATATATATATATATATATATATATATATATATATATATATATATATATATATATATACGTGTATGCTAATAGTACATGAATGTACATGAAGTTATAAATATGAAGAAAGTGAAATGCGCTTTGTTTCCTCTTTGAAAGAGAAAGTTCTCGTTTATGTGGTAAAAGGGTCCTTGAAGCTGGGAGTCAAGGGGCAAGTATCACCCTTCAGCTTATTCTTTTAGAAACCAATTAACAGAATCCTTATGCTGTCTCGCTCTTGCGACGAGGTTGAAGGAAAACGTTAATTGAAACCCTAGGGGTTTATTTTTTTACAGTGAATTCGCTCTCATCATTTTTTTATTTATTCTTTTATGTATTTATTTTTTTAAAATTCACGGGTCTTTTGTCTCCTAGTCACCTTTCTTTGTTGTAGCATTGAAGAGTCGTATGAGAATCTTGTTAGGGGAAAGGTCAGTGTACGCTTGCATGGAAGAAAATGCAGCACATGAATACGTACGACAAAGAAACAAACAACATGTCCTCAAAAAGGCAAAGGATGTGCTCATTTTTTAAAAGATTTTCATCCTTTACTCATTTCCCTTCCCCTTTTTTTCTAATCTCTCCACATTATTCCTATTTCCCTTCGGTATCCTTTTTATTATCTCATTGTAATGATTTTAAAGGCACAGTGTTGAGACAAGGCAGGTCCAATCACGAGGAAAGCCATTGGGCATTCAAATTCGAGGATATTAGTATCAACCCAAAATAACTGAAATCTCAAGGGTGGCCAAAGTGACTGCCAGCCCGATCCTGATTCGTTGACTTGAACGCTTGTCATGCCCTGAGGCAAAACGGGTAGAGAATCATCTGGAACATTCTGTCTTCCAGAAATCAGTTTTATTAATCTGGTGAGTAATAATATTGACTCTTATCACGTCCAAGTTCCAAGGTGCAAGTCCAAGCAGTGCGGTTGTAGCAATGCTCCCCCATACTAGAAATGAGTCTCATCCTCTCATCCCATTCTTGCGTGTAACATCATTACCTATGCCACTGATATGTCCATCCACTCATTGGACCTTGCATCATGGCACTCTCAAAGCCTAATAGAGCAGAAAGGAGCCTTATTAAAAAAAAAGCCGTCAGTTTGAACTAGAAATTTCCCTGGTCGGTAAGACTCCGGTGGAGTTTTTTTTTATTGTTAATTCATCTTCGAGATTATTGCTATGATGTTGGAATGCACTGCTGGTTACCTGAGAGTTGTTAGCCAGACATTATGTCATATGTATATATATATATTGGTGCGGGCGCGCCCGTATATATGGTGGTAACGACTCCATTCCAAGTAGGAAGATGCTTCTTAACGTCCTCCCATTCCTCTGTAAATGTCTTTTGGCAAAGACAGACTTACTTTTGGAAATTTACTTGCTAATTCCTGTGCAACAATAGTGGTAAAAATAACATAAATTTCACCAGATCTCAAATCGTAATATTACCCAGTCCAATCCTTTTCAAATAAGGTACATTTCACGACAACTTCACCCTCCATTTACAAAGGAACGTGTAGAATTCAGCGCGTGATATAAGGAATCGGGTTAAGTGCTTCGAAGTCTGGTCTCATCCCCTCCCCGACATACCAGGTTGAAATTACATGGTGATTGCAATGCAAATTGGTGTTCGTGAACAGACCCCCAAGTCTAGGCTTTGAAGGTCACACCCCAAAACGATCTGGAGATCAGAGATTACGGCTGGATTTGTGATCTCCATCGTGATATCAGTGAGATTTTCTCTAATGGCAGAGAAGGATGGACAGCATCCACATAAAAAATGATGTTTGCATCACCCATTCTTGCATAAGCAAAGGATTAATGAATGAAGAACATTATACTAGTGTTGTTTCGGTAGACACATTTGATGCTGCCGTTGTCTGTCTTTCTCCCGTTAAGTACGACCGAATTGGAGAAGGACCACTGAAGACATTCCAGGAGACGGGCGAGGCTGGTTTCCGGAAACGACAGCATTGCCGGATCTACCATTGCTTATTTTAATGAAAAGAAAACTATTGTGCTGCTTTGTCTGCCCGTCCGCACTTTTTTCTGTCCGCCCTCAGCTCTTAAAAACTACCGAGGCTAGAGGGCTGCAAATTGGTATGTTGATCATCCACCCTCCCATCATCAAACATACTAAAATTCAGCATTCTATCCTCGGTAGCTATTATATTATTTAAGGTTAAAGTTAGCCATAATCGTGCTTCTGGAAACGATATAGGACAGGCCACCACCGGGTCATGGTTAAAGTTTCGTCGGCCGCGGCTCATATACGGAGACCAACGGAAGTTAGATCTATTTTCGGTAGCCCTGATTATACACTGTAGCGGCTGTACAGAAAACTCGATTGCGTCGAACAAAATTCGGCACATTTTTTACTGGTTTTATAAACAACTTCGCTCGTTTTGAGTTTTTACATTTTTACTTTGTTAAAATTGTTACATCACCTCGCCAGATTGAAAAGGGGGAAATGGAACAGATTCTGGAAAGTTCTCTGTTAAGAATAATTTTTAAATATATTTGTACTCATAAATAACTGCGGATTTGCTTCTCCATTTCAAGACTCGTGCTGCTCTTGGTATTTTTTTTTAATTTTGGGGAAATTTTTATCAATAAAGGATAAAAAGCCACTACGCCAAAAGTGAAGTGACAGAACCATTATCCTTGTAATAATTTCAGAACCATGCCATGCTTCATGAGCATTGAGACACCTTATATTTGTCGGCAATCAGGGTTCATCGTTTATGATGGTATGCATTTTTGTTCAGTACACCAGACATAATATTCTCTACCATTTGCGTACCATTTATGTACTGAGGCGCTTATTGTAATGTTTATATGCTTCTCTATGCAAATGAATAATGAAAATGAGATAATGAGTAGTGAAAAGACTAATGAAAATATATATAACTTATATATATTTACAATGTTGTTCTGTGCATTAATTTAATTACTAACATAGCGGAGATATTTATTAAAAAAGTAGTTAACAAGCTTTTCTGGACTAACAGTCCTCATTGTAAATAAATATCTCCGCTATATATCATCCAGTTTCGGCGACGGTCCCCGTTAGTAACATGTATACACACACACACCAAACATAAACTAACACACACACACACACACACACATATATATATATATATATATTATATATATATATATTAAGTATAGAGATTATATATATATGTATTATATATATATATATTATTATATATATATATATATATATATATGGTGTGTGTGTGTGTGTGGGTGGGTGCGTGATGTATGTGGTACAACTGAATCACGAAGATATGGAACGAGATGGATGTATAAATAAAGGCAAATGTCACGAAGGAAAAGTGAAACACGGAGTGGATCCGAGTCCTTTCAAAGGACCGACTGTCGAAAGGCCTAGCAACCACTCCGTTGTTCCACTTTTCCTTCGTGTCATTTCCCTTACCTTTATATATATATATATATATATATATATATAATATATATATATATATATATATATATATATATGTGATGATGTATATATCCACATTAAGCTACAAATGTCCTTTAATATCTAATTCGCTCTACCTCCGAGGAATTAAATCTGTTTTCTAATATTGTGTAAACCGAAGGGGAATTTTTCAGTTTATAAGAAATTCGTCGGCTCATGGGCGCGAACCACTGAACCAAGATATCAGGACGGTTCATTGGTTTCGCGCCTGTGGGCCGACGAATTTCTTATCAACTAGAAAAATTCCTCTTCAGTTAACATAATGTGAAAACATATTAATTCCAAGGTAGAGTGAATTAGATATTAAAGGACATTTGTAGCTTAATGCGGATATTATGAATCATGGTGATGTGATAAGACTCATATATATATATATATATATATATATATATATATATATATATATAGTATATATATATATATATTATATATATATAAAGGTAATGCCACGGAGGAAATGAAAAACGAGAACTGCCTGAGATCTTTCGGCAAACCTGGCTTTTAATTTTTTTTTTTCCGTTGCATTACCTTTATTTATACATAGCATCACGTCTTATATATTTCTTTATCAAGATATTATATATATATATATAATATATATATATTATATATATATATATATATACATATATATATGTGTGTGTGTATTAAATGTGTGTTTGTCTGTGTATGGCTGTATGCAAGTGTACTTGAGAGGCATAGCTGCCTGAGATTATTGCAGGCAATTGCGATAAGACCTATTTCTTCATTAATCCGTTGCGTCTGTGATTGAGACTTGGTGTGTGTGTCATTTAAAGCAGAACGAAGCTTAGCAACGAACTTTAAAATCGCACTGACAACAGTCCGTCCTCCCTTCGCCCAATAACTAAAGGGGAAAACCGAAGAACGTCCTACTCCGAACATTGATGAACCTTGAACCTTACAACAAAGTATTCCCGGTTTAAAGAGGAAATGAAGATCGACAATATTGCAAGTTGTCATGTTCTCAGTCAAGTAGACAACGTCATATGTCATTCACAGGTGCGCTGTAGTATCCAGGGACTGTAATTTGTGTGTTAGTCTGTATCTTTCGCGGGGTATTCTCAAATGCAAGCAAGTTGCTAATTGCTTGGCTGCGTCTGTTTATTCCGTCTGGTAGCGACCTTTGTTATTTTCTTCTTCCTTCCATCTGCCGTGAGTCCTGCGACCTTCTTACTTCTTTCCTCCAGGAAGATCCTTCTTTGGTGAACTCACCGGTTGTTGCAATCCTTTTTGGTCATGCATCCATCTGACCTCTATGTAACAAAGGCATAACGATTGCCTTACAAATCATGTGATAGATTATTTCACCAAATCTCGTCTTTTTTACTCTCTCATTGATTCTTCGAATTCCGTATTTTCAAATGAATAAAATCTGAACGCGAAGACTGAAGTTTGAATGACGTCATGTTCAGGGGCCGACGATCGCAGTGACCCATTCGCCTCATTTGATCATTCAGGCGGCTCAGCTGTATTCAATTTACATGAGTGAATGCTTAATTGACCATCGACAATGTTTTACCGACTTCACTAACTAACCAGAATTAAAAAGATGAGTCTTTTATGATGTATTTTGCGTGAATCCCTGGTTAGAAGACTCCCTAGTATACGGAGTATACGAGTATGCACTCTGTAAGTATTGCTTTAAGTCATCGAAAGAATCAAGAAAGAGTCAGGTCAAAAGAGAAACTGCAAACCTGCCCTGGCTCACCGGTTGTTTGTTGTGTTGTCAGTCATTTTTCTTAATGAACATCTCGAGAAGTTTAAGTTCCGAATTTGTCCCTGTATTTGTTACAGCATTACAACAAAACCTAATGTCCAGTCTCACTGTCTTGCCTATTGAAGAAAAGAGAATTCGTTACATGGAGGAATACATCAAATGAAGCTAATGAAAGGTCATAATTAAGCGAAAATAACGCGGATTTGGGCGTATGGAAAAAAATATGTTGGGTTAGGTGTTTATCGTGCGAAAGTTGTTTAAAGTTTGGAAGTGTAAGTAAGAACTTTGCTAATGAAAGTTCCAGACATGGATCCGATAAGGTACAGAACTGATGGAAAAGATATTTGAATATATATTGGATGAGAAAATTAATTATTTACGATTAAAACGCCCACTCCTGAACAAAAAGCTAATACTCAGACGCAAAAAGAAATCTTTCGCATCCTAACTTGTGACTGCGGATACCTCGTATTCCTCTTGTCATTCTTGACTGCGGAGGGAGCGGTGCACTGTGGACGGACCTGTTATTTTGCTTCGTTCAGAAACGGCAGGATTTTGTCAAGCGTCAGTAGGAATGGAGACTGGGGGAAACATTACATGAACCCACAAATTACTTTCGATAAATAAAGGGAAAATGCAGTGGAAGGGAGAGGAAGTGGATTTACATACTAGTGAGAAATACCACCGCTGCTGCTTTCCTAAAAGACAACCAATTCACTGTTAAGGTCACACACACACGCATATGTACATATACATATACATACATGTATATATATATATATATATATATATATATATATATATATATATATATATATACTAACTATATATATATATAATATATGTATATATATATATACTATATATATATATATATATATTACCTACCTATATGCAATAGTATGTATGTATGTATATATATATATATATTATATATATAATATATATATATATATAGAAGAGAGAGAGAGAGAGAGAGAGAGAGAGAGAGAGTAGAGAGAGAGAGAGAGAGAGAGGTCTTTTAAATTTTGTGAATGTCTTTTTTTATGTTTAAACGGAGGGTATATTCATAAAATACACAAATTTTAGAATATATTCATACAATTTCAGGACATGATACGTTCATTTATTTAATTAACCCAAATTATATTTTGATCACATTCTAATTTTATGCCTCCTATCTCAGGCAAAACGACGTGTAATTCGTATAAACTTTGGAAATTATTTGGAAGGGTAATCTTTATATATAAGAATGTCTTTTACTATCGTCCTCATCAAATTCATGTTACACTTTCTGTTTTAGCCTAGATGATCATTTGTGAGACTTATTCCCTTTATTGCTCAATTTGCGGAGGAAAGCGTAATTCAATCATGAACGTGGTGATGGGCTCTCGTTGGTGTGAGTTCTGCAAATGAGGATGAAGATTCTTCAAAAGATAGAAAAGTCATCAAATTGATGCTGCGACAACTCCCTCAAGCTTTGTTTATATGCCTAGTAACAGATGGCCCTTTATGTCGAATATTTAACTCTATTGATCAGGGAGACAAAGAAATAATTAAAGTACAATGAAAGAGGGAAAAGAAGCCACACCGGATATTTAGAAAAATATCGCAACAGAAGCCTAAAGAAGAGAAAAATCATTGAAAAGTAGAATAGAAATCGGGGCAGAAATGACGCTGGAGATGCAACCCGAATGGTAGGTACCAGTTGCAACTACTCTCAGAATGAGCAGGGGCTTGAGACTACCGGAAGCGTTGGGCAACTAGGTAATAGCTTTCAGTCGTTGGATTCAATTTGTCGACATGAATGTATTGTCGTCTGGTTCCGCAGTGCATGTCGCACGGATGTGTCTATCGCCAATCTATTCACTCAGCGTTGGTGACAGTAATCACCAAATGGAATAAAATGAACACCGTTCGCTGCACGAAGGAGGAGACCGTGTCGCCTTTAGATAAAGGGAGAGCCAGTGTCTCTTTGTTCGTTGTATTCTAAAGGCTTCTCTCCTTTTATGGCCAAAAGCAAATCCCTTAGCTAATGGAGTTCGTACTTGTATATACACGTGAACGCTAAATTTCTGTTGATGATAATATATAATTGTTATCGACTTCTGCCTTCCTCACATTAAGTTTCACTCACGTTGTTGTCTGTCTTTTCTGTGCAGGTGAAAAGAAGGGTGTGTCTGTTTGCTACACATTTCTGTCCTCATGTGAGAGGAAAAAAAAAAAAAAGAGAAAAAGTAAAGTATAAGCCACGAAGTTCTATTTTCTATGACAGGTCTAGTTTACTTACATTTCTGGTATGTAAAAGGAAACGACGCATACAAATTAGTAGAGAGAGAGAGAGAGAGAGAGAGAGAGAGAGAGAGAGAGAAATTACCATGCATAACGAATTCCTGCAGTGCAGCCGAGCTGCTACGTAGCTATAACACAGGAAGTCTTGACAGAACTCTAAATACTGGAAGCTCTCTCTTTATCACCATTTCAACGAATCGAACAACGGCAACATTTACCCTTGATCTATAACACTGAACACAATACTTGATGTAATGAAGTAATGTGATAACTGGCATAGCCGTCTGTTACATTGCTACCCTTTTGGACGCTCCAGCAATTATGCATCTTATAGAATTTTGCAAAATCATTTGCAAAACTAAACAAATTAACAGTAACAATAGAAATTCACTGCTAATCACAATATGCCTTGTGACTATACGTAAGTATTAATGTTGTCGCAATTATATGTATATATATTTGTATGTATGTATGTATATATATATATATATATATATATATATATATATATATATATATATATATATATATATATATATTATATATATATATATAACCTGCATCCAAAAGAAATCATAATTAAGTGTTTCATCACCAGCCCGACTCGAATCGCTACCTGGTTTAGGAACAACTATAAACAGTAACTTTGACCTCTCTTTGTGAAACAGTGGTCAACGTCACTGACTGTTGTTGTTTCTGAACCAAGTAACGGTACGAATCCTGCCTGTGACAAAGCACTTATCAATTGAAATTCACCTTCGTTGTAAGTTACTCTGAGGTATAATGAATTTGATACTAAATATTTGTTGCTCAATATATATATATATATATATATATATATATATATATATATATATATATATATATATATATATATATAAAGGAAGAGGTGTCCAATCAGACGACAGTCATGTACACACGTTTTATAAGAAACGTATTATATTGTCATCAACACATCATCAGTCTGCAATTGAAATTCAACATTAAAATAAACTTTAAAATTACAATAAAAATTAAAATATACTCAAAACGTGAAAATAGAGAATGAGGGGGAAACTACCTATTCAAAAAGAAAGAAAGAGCCAAGTGACTAAAAACGGTAAGGTCTCACCACAATGTAAACCTCACGCCAGAGAGAGAGGAGATGACGAAGTGTTGGAGTTTAAACTAGGTGATAGGTGCTTAATAAACTCGAGGTTAGTTAGATGGGTAGTTTGCTTTGTGATGCCAATAATAGAGAAATGTTTCTTTTCGATGGTGATTTTACAACTCTTTGCATGTGTTTTTATATTACAGAACTCGGGATCAGAGATTCTGGACCCAGTTCTGTAACTTAATCCCAAATGGCTGTAATACCGGACTTGTAACAGTCTACCTGAAGAACCAACATAAATACCAAGACATCTTGGGCATTCAAATTTATATTGTAATTAAAAAACCCTCCATTTTTGTGGATTCGTGGGAATGGGAGTGGGTTTTAAAAAGCCAAATTCCTTTTCAATAATATTTTTGACTTTCAAACGTAAACTATTTGAATGAATAAATGGGATGGGTACGTACATGGTTAACTTAGGTACATTAAAATTAAGGTTGGGTGCTGACAAATACTTCGCTAGCAATTTACTAATGATGTTAAAAACCAACTTTTTGGGAAATGAGTTCTTTACAAAATATTCTAAAAGAAACTCGACTTCAAGGTGGAAGGAGAGCCAATCAGATGTGTACCGAAGGGCCCTAAAAACCAAAGTAGAGATAGCATTAATCTCAAAACTACGGAAACGCGAGCTAAAAAAGTTGTTTCCGAGCCCAGTGAAGGTACTCTTTATAAAAACACTTGTGTTGAAATGGTGGTCACGTCTAGTTATTTTTTTATCCAAGAAGGCCAGGGTGTCATCCTTCTCATTTTCCAACGTAAACTTAATGTTAGGGTTGGCCTCATTTACGTCATCTAAAAAAAGCTGCCATTGTCACGGAAATTTAAATAAGGCAAAAGCATCGTCAACATATCTTCTATAAAAACTGGCTTTAAATTCTCCTCCAAATGTCCCATAAAAAATGGCAAACAACGGCTCCTTTGGGACCGTTGTTTGTTAAAATATTTTCCCAAAGGGACTGCCAAACCTATTTAATTTTCTGATCTACTAGAGGATGTATATCCTGATATGACGGCAGACTTCTTCTGGGTTCTGGGGAGGTGACTGCTGACTTACCAAGTTGATTAGCTTGCTCGTTCCCAACCACCTCGTCATGGAAAGGCACCCAACAAAAATCTATTTACCTCTTGTTTTCACTAACAACAGCTATTCCAATTCGAATGGCTGAAGAACAGTTCTCGAGTCACAATGTAAAGTAAAACTATTTACATTCTAGGTTAACATTTCCTTTAAGGCCTTTAAAACTGCTTGCAGTTGAAACAGAAAATGAAAGAGTCGGTGCAATGTAAAACGTGTGAAGACCGATTATATGATGAACATTGAGAGAGTGAAACTTGCTCACATGAGTGAAAATACATCAATACAATTTGTATTAAAATTGCAAATGCATTGAGGGCGAGAAATAGCTCCCTATTTATTACTCATGTTACTTTGTACATCGTTATTTTGATATCCAGTAACCCATTTATTATTGTATAATTCATTATTTATGATTACCATCTTGCAGATTTTCGCATTGTTTCTTTTATTGGCTGAATACCCTTCTGGTTCTAGTTAGCATGTTTCTAGTTAGCGTTTAGGGATGAGCCTGCTAGCCCTTTGGCTGCATCCAGAGGGATGTGTCTCAATGCCGTGAAATAATTACCAGGGACGTAGTTCACATCTCAGTCCAACAAATCGCAAGATGATATTTACTGAAACGATTATATAATAGTCTCCACCAGGGACACAAACCATTGTCAACTTGCGTTTATATTAATATACATATATATATATATATATATATATATATATATATATTTTTTGTATATGTGTATATATTATATATATATATATATTATATATATATATATATATATATCCTCAAATATTGAGCCATAAATTTCGTTTGATATCCGATTCACTATACCTTAGGAGTAACTTACACCAAGGGACATTAGAAGTGTTAGTGTTCCGTCACCAGCGGGAGTTGAACTGCCGCCTGGGTGTGAAACAACAAAAATTTGGTGATTATGACTATTGAAATATCAGAGAGGTATAAGTTGATATCAAATCTGCTGTGTCGATTTTAGATTTTTATAATTAAAATCGATATCGACCCACTCATCACATACAATTCCCCTTGGGTATAAGTAATGCGCAATGTATGTTGAATTGGATGGTAAACGAAATATGAGGCTTTGATATTTGTGAATAAACAAAGAAGTCTCAGTGTCTGTGACCCATGTTACAATCTTACCTAATCAACGATCATGGGGGAGGTGGGTTGATATCAATTCTGAACACAAAAATTTGTCAGGTGTATATACAGCAGAGTCGATATCAACTTATACCTTATGATAGCTAAATGGTCATAGTCACTGTACTTTTGTTGTCTCACAACCAGGCGGCAGTTCGAATCCCGTGGGTGACGGGCACGTATCACTTCTAATTGCCCTTCGATGTAAGTTATTCTCGAAGTATAGTGAACTGGATTTTAAACGATGTTTGTGGCTTAATGTTAATGAATATTGATTATGTCCTGGTGTATGTGACAAAACACACACACACACAAATATATATATATATATTATATATATATATATATATATATATATATATATATATATATCAACATTTTTAAATTTTACATTTGCTAAATTTGTGACTAGCTTAAATATACTAGATATATATATGTGTAAATATATAATATATATATATATATATATATATATATATAATATATATATATATATATATATATGTTTAAGACCTCTTATTTCCCCTATTTACTGTTAGATTTGCCGTGTATCTAAGTGTAGAATAACTTCATATTCATGACAAAGCAAAAGGCTTCTGTTTATAACGCATATTTAGGAATTCCATTAGAGGAAAATAATATGATATAAAGAATGAGAAAATCATTTGTTTGATAGGAGTGTCGTCAGGCGAAGACAGACGACGCGGCAGTGGGCGTAGGGTGGGACGGAGGGATGGGCGAGGGGGAAAGAGAGTCCTTTGTGGAAGGGCGGAGTTGGTGAAGGAGTCGAGTAGAAGAGAGGACTGTTGGCGATGAAGGTGGCGGCGGTGGAGGGAGACGAACGAGATCGGGCATCGATTCCCTGCCGTAGGAGAAAGGCTGGAGGGAGAAGTCGGCTGCTGCTTGGCCTCTCTCTCTCTCTCTCTCTCTCTCTCTCTCTCTCTCTCTCTCTCTCTCTCGTTGAAGATGCTTGCGAGTGAGAGTGATGGGTCCTCGTTCAGTCAAAGTCAAGTACGACCCTCAAGTACAACGACGTGCAAACGAAGGCACTCATTACGAATGAGGCAAATGATAACGAAATGACGGCGTAGGATTTTCTGACAGGGGGCCAACAGCTCAGAGGGATTCCTTCTTCCTCTCCCGCTCTAGGAGGACAGAGGAGAAAGGAGGAGGCGGCAGCCTGCTGCCTCTAGTACGAGCAACCACTGGCCGGGACACGTGCCGCACGAGTCTTGCGTATTCCGAGCTCCCTCTCCATTCATTGTTGCTGCCTTTCGTAGTATGGCTCTTCCTCTGTGCTGGCAGTTTCCGGAACCGAGGAAGTGAGCATCAGTCCCATTCAGCGGAGAAAATGGTTGCCGAGGTCACGTGACTGACTGACTACACTGCTGGTTTTAGAACAGGTACCATCCGCTGAAAATGAATTTCCCTCCCGTTGGAATGAAAACATTTCCGATTTGATTCGATAGGATTTAATTACAGTTTGTTGTTTGCCTTTGTAAGCAAGTTGATTACATTTAGCTCAGTTGCCATTTGCTGCTACCGAAAGTTTGTAGCGTTGAGCGGCCGATAGCATATCCGACAAACTGTATCCTACAATATTTTCTTTTTCGCCTCTGCGGTAATGTTGAGGGAGTTCCTTTCGTTGGCATATGCATATATAATTTCCTAAATATATTACACACGCTTATGATCAGAATCAAGTTATGCGTTGTGCTAATCTCTTCTTTAACGAACGCACACTCACACACGCACACAAATATATATATACTATATATAATATATATATATATATATATATAATATATATATATTTGAAGAAATTCTATATAGCCCGTCCGTCATACAACTTTTGAGAAAGATTTCTTATATTTGGCACAGATATCTGGTGAGTTCAAGCTGAAACTCATACATAGAAGTGAAGAGTCAAATAGTTATTTAACCTTGTCCTATTAGTTTTATACTGGATGAAAAATTCTTAATGGACATCTAACCAGAGATCAGAGGTCAATTGAGAATTTAATATAAGCAATAACGTTTGAACTGTAAAAGATAGTGTGTTTGATATTCATCATCAACCAATGATGATCGGAGTTAGGTCAAAGTCTTAATGGTCAGGGAGCAATATTTTGAACTTGGACATAACTTTTCAACGGTACAGAGAGGAGAGTTCACATTTAGCCTACAAAATCTACAAATGATGTGCAGTAAGGTCAAACAAGATCTTATTTAAAGGAATTTGCTTTTGACTCATAGCAAACCATTGCTCTTTATAGAA
>NC_061094.1:20714605-20742105 GCF_015104395.2 Macrobrachium nipponense | reverse complement strand
AGTAGTGAATGACAGAAGTAGTTGCATTGGCGAAATATATATTGGAAGATATTCCCATAGGTAATGCCTGGAGTCACTAAGCCGACGTTGGTTTAGTTAAGTTGTATATGAAGCAAAGAAGTGCTTATTGATATTTTTCTTTGCAAATCTGCAACCAAAAAATATAGGAAAAATAACTCTTACGTTCAAATTCTCCTTTGTCCACCCCAGGTCCAGCCTCATTTAAGGTAGATTCACTCATCTATGCTTACATGTATTTAAAAGGTCAAAGTGAAATTTAAAAATGTGAATGTCATCATCCCAGTTAGTTTTAAAGAATATATTCTTCTCTCTCCCAGAGAGAGGAAGAATAATCCCATTACTGTCCATTTTCATTCCTAACCGATTGCCTAAGGCTCTTTCCCTCTGAAATAATAAAGCTTTCCATTCCCTAAAACGATCATGTTTCGAACACGTATCGTCTCGTACATGTAGGTTAGAATTGAGTTGTCCTTGCTACTGGCAGGTGTCGTTGAATAATTAAGGTATAATCGCAAGTATATTCATGAATTAACGCAATAATTCAAACACACGATTATAATGTATCCCTACTCACTCATAAGCAAGTACACAAACGCGCTTACGTACATATATGTATGTGTGTTTGTGTGTGTGTGTGTGTGTGTGTGTGTAAACACATCAGATATACCAAATACAGAATGCTTACCGAGAAACTAATGTAGCAGGAAATAGTGAAGAGCAGAAAGCCTTATTCCTCAAAGCTGGGAGAAGACAGAGCCTGCTTCATCCGCTTTAAGGGAGCGTACCAAAAGACTTGGTAATACCAATGACTGCATTAATGTCTCTGGTAAATGCCAAGGACTTTTCAAAGCCGACGCATTCGCCGGAGGAAAGCGGCCGACGACCCTACGTGAAATGCATTACGACAGAAAGAAAACTGTGCGGTGTAAGCGAGGAACGTTGATGATACTGTATTACAGTTGTCTGTGTGTTTTCTTTACTTGTCTCTTGTAAATAAGAGTTGGAGTTTGCAAAGTTATAGTTTTTTTAAACAGCTTATGAAACCAGTCGGAGGAACCCAGTCTTGACTTTCCCTAGAAAGATTATTTTCTATAAATCAGTCAGACGAATCGAAACATTTTTAAACAACATTGATATTGTCACCCGTTGCTGTTGTTTACTTTGGGGAGGGAGAATTCGCCTATCATTCATAACATTTAAGAAGGTACATTACTCTTCAACATTAGATTGTCATACAATGGGATTTTAAGAATAAAGAAGTCCTGAATGACCTGATTAGAGGACCAGGACCAATGACAAATGATTTGATTTAGCCTTTGAAAACGAAATCAATATTGAACTAAAGAATATTTTGGGTAATTGTTCAAGAACATCACTATTTTTCTTTTTAGCTCCTTTAGAGTGAAAAAATATAAACTATTCTGGGAATGCTGACCAATTTCAGCAGATTTGCTTTTCCCCACTGTAAAAATAATAATCATTAAAATATTAGGCGAAAGTTGACTAACGAAGGTTCACTAAACTTAATTTGAGATATAATGACACAAAAATTGAAGGAAATCCATTTAGTGATCTGTGCTAGGAACAACAAATCTATTTGTTTTTAAATCTTAAGTGGGATTCGTGGTATTATATCATTTCGAATACAACATTGTTTTTAAATTGCAAAATCTGTGTTTGAATCCAATATCTAATTCCGGAACAGAAATGATACAGTTGTTGTGTGCAATGATAGATTATAGGTAAAATAAAGGAAATTTCAGTTGATTGTGGATACTTTAGGTTTTGAGAGTTACGACGCCTTTTCAGTCCTATTTGAATAAATGTCTCTGTACATATCTACTTCTTTCTTTAAACTTTCTTCAACAATGTCGTAGCAATGCTTACCACATAAACACACACACCACACACATATGTATATGCATATATATTATATGAGCATATATATGTATATTCATATAAATAACTATATATATTTGTGTGCGTTTATGTGTATGTGTGTGTGTTTTGTGTGCACGCGTGTTTATGGTAGGGAGACAAAGAATAGATGATAGCTGATGTGTCAAAGGAAAGTTAGTTGTTTTGTCACTCAAGTGAGACAAAGGTGAAAGGTGAGTGCATCAATAGCAAGGCCATTGAGTGAGTGTGTTCCAAGTGTCTGAAAGGTGAGCAACGAGGATAAGGGCAGCACTCGCTGTGTTGGAGAAACTCTGAGGCTAAGTGACTGAGAACAGAAGTGGCGGTTTGAGAGATTGCAGCGGTACGACTGAGTGTAGTAGGATAAAACATATACTGAGTGAATGTGATCTAAAAAATCAATAAAAATAAAAGATAACGTTTAAAGGAGAGTCTGTGCCTAACTAGGTTCTGATGGGTGATTAAATGCAGAAGTGATAGGGAACGAGGTGGAATTCCTGATAGACAGGAAGTTCCTGTATTACATGAGAATGGAGAAAGTCCAGTGGAAAGGGACTTCACTGTAGGGAAAGAAATGGTATTTGCTTGAGTTTGCCTGATTATTGTTTTTTTTTAACAAAAGATATAAGTTTTAGGGGAAAGGTAATGGGTGAAAATGTAGCTGTTAACAAAATAAAGACAAGTAACTATCATAAGAAATAAGTGAGAAGAGCATGTCATGATGGAATGTACGAAATATGAGTTAGGATTATAGTCTTGAGGTAGGAGTAGATGACAATTTAAAAAAGGGTTGAAAGAGAGACTAAGTTCAGTAAGAAGTGGGATGACTGAATGAGAACATATTTGAACGTTATAATAATAATAATAATAAAGATTTTATTTGAGATGCAATTGCTTAACTGAAGAAGAGTGTGCCCGTGATGGGTTGGTAAATAAAGTAGAAAGAGAGAAAAAATGAAGACATTATTCCTAAGATATAGCAGCGATGGTGAGCAAGAAAAGCAGAAATTTTGTGGATGCAGACAGGAATGTTAATGAACCGATGATCTCAAAATACAAGGCGCAAATTGAGAAATGCCTCAAGTAAGGAGCCCTGATGTGATAGCGTGAGTATTTTGAATATTTGCTGAACATGGCTGAAAAGAGTCGGGCAGAGATGAATGATTGAAGAGGGAAATATGTTAGGGTAGTTTGAGAATGTCATAGAAGTGAGTGTTGACAATATATGAACAGAATAATTAAGAGGTTACAAAAAACCCTCAGGAGTTGATACTATTACAAGTGAAATACTGCAGTGTTGTGATTTAAGAGCCTGACCAGGGTTGTAGGGCATGTTTTGCTGAGGAAAGGATTCCAGAGGAATGGATGAAGTATTTGCTAGTTCCAGCGAGTAATAATAAAGACACTTGTAAGAACTATGGGGCCATAGCATGATTTTGTATACCACTGAAGGCATATGTTGGGCTTTGCTTGAAAAAGTAAGAGAGAAAACATAGAGACTGACAGGGAAGACGGAAAGAACAGTGTAGGTCCATGTGTGCCATATACAATTTATTCACATATCTTCTGTAGCTCCCAGTCGATTTGTCATTTGTCTCACTCCTACCACATACATTCCCTGAAATGCCCTTATAATTCTCACAGTCGCGTCTATCATTTTATTGAGAACTGTAGGCATTATTAAAGGGGTTTGCAATATCCCTTCATCCCCTAGCTGCACCAACCTTTAAGCCCTTTACATTACCTCAGTTCCCCTTTCCTTTCTTCATTCTTGATGTCTAACACCTCAAACTGTCACTTCTGAGTTCAACTCTGAGATTTTATTTCGGTTCCACTTTTAGAGCCTTGGGCTTCATCTCCTGTATTATTTGGTTCTCTCTTTATCATCTTGTCCAACCATACCACCTCCCTCTGTTTACTGTATCAAGTACTGAATGGCCAAACGGACCCCAGCGCTCGGCTCAACAGGCTGTTCCATACATCAGTTAAGCTAAAACTTTTATCACCTGTACTATCATACAAAGCAACAACTATTCTTCTCACTTATCCAGACATAACCTGCATATCCTGGTCAACCTCTCAGTCACACTTCCACCATCATATTGTTGCATCTCACAAGTAATCCCATCAACTCCGGTTGTCTTTCATTTCCTCAGCCTCTTAAGTGCCTCTATTAATGTCTTTAGCGCTTACTTCGATAGTATTTTCAAAGTCTACTCTCTCCAGGCAGCATTTCTCCATATCCCTTTCCCATTTACTCATTCATTTTTCCTCGGTATTTACTTCCCTTAGGAACGGCTTATTCTCCCAGAAGTACTTGCTCACCATTTGCCAATGCTCCCATTTTTTATTACGCACTTTTTATTATCTCCCCTCGACCCCATTATTGATTTAATCGTGTACTTGTAATTTATCTTTTTTCTTAATTGAATTTATTTTCAAGTAATTACTAATTGAATTTATTTTCAAGTAATTTCTAATTTGCTTTTACTCACCAAACCTTACACTATTTTCACTTATCATTCTTATAACAGCATGTATACTCCCTACTAAGTCTGTGACCCAACCTGGAATGCTACTCAATCTTTATATGCTACTTCAACTTCGATGTCTTTAACCAGAGTTCATTATTAATCTGTTTCCTCCTTATATAGTCCTCTTACTTCCTTCATGTCAAACTTGTCTTATTTACTCCTTCAGCTACATTTTCACTCCTTCGTTAATACTGAATCAACTTTCTACTTTAACTTTTGTTTCAATCAAATAATGATCAGGTATATTTTCAGCAGCCCCTTTTCTCTCTATTACATCTATCGGCCAGCCCTAGGAGAGCTCTTCATCAAAATAACCCATGAAGCAATCTGCGTAGACAGGTCCAAGGTTTTTTTAATTAAATTAAGTTTTTTAATTAAATTCAATCCCAAGCCAATAAAAGTACTTTTCCTTGAACCCGTATAATATATATATATATATATATATATATATATATATATATATATATATATATATATATGTCTATATTTTATATATAATATATATAATATATATATATGATATATATATATATATATATATATATATATATATATATATGTATATATACTATATATATATATATATATATATATTATATATATATATATATATAATAACAGGCCTTAAATTAAACTGGATGGCATCTACCAAAGATAATTATTTAGTATAAGTTACACACATTCTAGGACTAAGAGTCCTCATTGTCTGGTTAAAGTTAAGTATATCTTGTTTTAACCACACCACTGAGCTGATTAACAGCTCTCCTAGGGCTGCCCCAAAGGATTATGGTTTTATTTATGTGGCTATGAACCAATTGGTTACTTAGTAACAGAACCTACAGCTTATTGTGGGATACGAACCACATTATATCGAGAAATGTATTTCTAATCATCAGAAATACATTTCTCTGATTCCGCTCTGGTGGCAGCTGGGAGCGAATTTTAGCTACCAGATTGGTTAGCGAGTGCGCAACCGACTCGTCCAGTGAGGAACTCTCATCGTCTGGTATCCATAGAATGACTGGACACGTGGTCCAGCTGTATTCATATGCGTATGGTACAAAAGCAAAACTCGGAGATCAAAACATTATGCATACTACTTGGGCCTTCCTATACATTTTCCGAGTTGCTTGATGCAAAATTTAGTTAGGGCTATATATACACACACATATACATTATATATATATATATATATATATATATATATATATATATATATATATATATGTGTGTGTGTGTGTGTGTGTATATATATACGTATATATATAATATATATATATATATATATATATATATATATATATATATATATATATATATATATATAAACCCCAATTAAATTTTGCATGTGTGTTTATATATGTGTACATATATATAAGTAAATACGTTAAACGTAAGCATTCATACACATGGCATAGATTACTTTAAAAGCGAAGTCACAGTGAATAAAAGCAAATAGCTGGACAGTACGCTCGTATATATATGTCCATTCTCCAGGTTAACCTTAGCCTCAAGGAGGTTAATCGGTGGCCATGGGTTAATCCTGAAAATGTACCTTTTTGGATTAGGATTAAATACCTCCTTTGGCAAGATGGGAGACGTGTCAACGCTGCTAATTGTAGGAAAGTCTCAACCTTTTGTAGCCAGAGGATAGTGTCTTTGCATGACCTCTTTTCTGTTGCTGTGTATATGATTTTTCTAGATAGGGGGTCCTCAAATCCGCTTTCAGTATTGCTTGTCATTACATTATTTGCAGAGGTTATGAAGGCATTTTCTATAATAAGTCTGGCCGTTTTATTTGTGTTCCTGTATAGAAAGCTCAAATTCTCCCAGTCTATTCTGTCATCTTTTTCCCAGCAGTGCTTGGCAAACGCTGACGACTGATTGTAGTGCCTGTTTTGTGTGTGTGTGTGTGTGTGTGTGTTGTTTTCCTCCTTTGCACAATTTGCTCTTTTCACCAAAGTAACGTCCTTCACAGTCTAGACAATCTATCATGTATACCATCCCCTCCCCTCTTACCACTTGTACCTCTACCGACTTCTTTTTCCTAACTGTTTTATTAATAATCGTGCATTTTTTGTTGGTAAATGCCTATTAATTTAAATGATCTAGCTTCCTGTTGAGGCGTGTAATAGTGTTGTTGTCAGGGATTATGATTATTTTTTCCCTTTCAAATGTTCCTTTTCTATCGCGTCCTTCTTTACAAAATGGTTTTTTCATGCCTTGGTGTGTGCTCGTTCCTAATCTCGTAAAGCTCTCCGTCAGGTATTCCAGCTCTTCATCTAAGAAATCGGAGCTGCAAATCCTAAAAGCCCTGATAGCCAAACCCATCATTACTCTCATCTTAATTTCTTTCCAGTAGCTGGAGAACATAATATGTATGTATGAATTGGTATGTCTCTTTTTTATGCACCTTAAAACAAAAACAAAAAAGACAGTTAAATTTTAATTTTCCCCTTCCCTCTTTACCAACACATCCAAGAAAAGAAAGGGGGAGAAATTCCATTTTAATGTTTATCCCACTACGTAAGGGCCTGATATTAAAGATGATTCAATAATAGTGGCCGGATATTAAAGATAATTCAATATTAGTGGGGAAAAGGTACCAGAAGTGTAAATGATAAATCCGCCACCTGGGCATCCTAGTAGACTTATTCTGAGTCGTGATCATATACCAGGTCTCATATACATTGATATGTAAACGATACACGCAGGGTTATAGAAAAAGACATGGTTGATTGCCATTGTAGACTGGAATAGAATTTTGGATGAAATCAATGGTAAACACTTTAGAATAGGACTGTAAAATACGAGAAGTCACTGATTGACTAGTCAAATCAAGTGAAAAGCATATCAAGCAGACTAGTGTAAAATACTAGCAAAAAGAAGGCCAAATAAGAATGGTCTTTTTACCAAACGCAAAACCCCTGGGCTTCCATAGAAAAAAAGTAGTGGACAGATAACTTAGTAAAGTACGAAAAGACTCATGGGGCACTCATATTAGGAAAATAAATATGATTACAGAATACATAGAGGTTTGGAATAGAATGAGCAGAATTAAAAGATTTCCGGTTAAAAGTCACTGTGCATTAATTTATAACGCAAAAGCTTAACCGGTAAAGACGAAGAGTCAGGGAATTTCAATCATGAGGGGAGTGCATAAACCCCAGCCAGATATAGAACTGGGCCTGTTTTTTCACTCTGGCTCTACATCTATGTAATTTTGTCTGAAGTTGTCTAAGGTTAAACGTAACGTAAAAAATGAAGAACGAAAAAGAAGAATAAAAAACGTATCCACACTTGTGAATACTAAAGCAGGAAGAGGAAGACATTCCTCTAAACGTGAATTTGAAAATGTCATTTACTTGAAATATACCATATATATACACATGCCCATGCATGCATGCAAACGTGTTTATATATATATATATAATATATATATATATATATATCTATATATATAGATATATATATATATATATATATATATATATATATATATATTATATATATATATATACATACACACATATACAACCTGACCAAACCAGCACAGCCTGGGAAATCTCTGATTACAACCGATAATCTCTCTCTCTTTCTCTCATTCTGTTAAGATTTATTTCTCACCCCCCTTCCTATTGGTGCTGAACTTAGACTTGAAGGGCTACAGGAGTGTCAATGTCAATGTTCATCCCAGCAACCTTGAAAACTCTGGGTTAGACATTAATATCTGTTGATTTCAGTTATTTTTACATGTCACCGCCTCTCCACCCTGTGTTCACCCCTCCTTCCCACTAGGGCTAAATTTGGAATTGAAGGTTTTGGGAATGTCACGAAATTCATCTCAGTGACCTCGAAAACTGTGGATTAGACACTATCTATCGTTTTCAATTATTGTGACATGTCTCCCTCCTCCCAACCCCCTCCTTATTGGGGATAAACTTAGATTTAAAGGGAATTGAGAGTGTCGCTATTCATCTCAGCGTCATCAAAAACTATGGATGAGACTGATATCTATTGTTTCAGTAATTTTTATGTCACCCCTTTCCCACCCCTTCTCATCCCCTCCCTACTGGGGCTGAACTTGTACTTGATAGGCACCGGGAGTGTCATTATTTATCTGTCCTTTCTGTAATTTTTTTATTCCCCCCTTCCCACACACACACCCCTTTGGGGCAATGATGTCTTAACCCCTCATACAGCTGAAGATGACAACGAGCGCTGAGAAGTCGAGTTCCAGCCCTTTAAGGCAGGTGCGGTCCTCCTCTGCCCTTTTAAGCTGGAGTGGTCCTCTGCCCTTTGCAGCAAGTGGGGTCCATGCCCTTGGAGGCAGGAGGGTTCCTCAGCCCTTTGAGGCAGGAGTGGTCCTCTACCCTCTTAGGTAGGTGGGGCCCTCTGCCCTTTGTGGCAGACAGGGTCCTCTGCCTTTGCTGCAGGTGGGGTCCTTTGCCCTTTTGAGGTAGATGGGTTCCTCTGCCCTTTGCATCAGGCAGGATCCTCTGCTCTTTGAGGCAGACGGGGTCCTCTACCGTTTGCAGCAGGTGGGGTTCTTTGCTCTTTGAGGCAGGATGGGTCCTGTGCCCTTCGCGACAGGGCTGAACTTGGGGTGTAATAATTCTTCTCAGCGAACTCGAAAATTATGGGTTAGATACTAATATCTGTTGTTATTGGTTATTTTTACAATGTCACCCCTTCCTACCCCTTTCTCACCTCTTCGTATCAGGGCTGAAATTGGACTTGAAGGATATTAGGAGTGTCACTATTCATATCATAATATCTATCGTTTTCTAATATTTTTACATGTAACCTTCTTTCCAACCCCTTCTCACCCCCTCCCTATTGGGGCTACTGCTTGATAACTATTTTGAAACAATAAAATTAGCACCAGTAGACTGCATTTCAAATCTGAACCAAATTAGCCCCAAAATAAGAAAGTTATAAGGGGGGGAGTTAGATGTAATAACTTTTTACGGGGGGTTACATATGTTTTTAATAAAATCTAGTTAGCCTATTTTCTAACCCTATGTAAGCTTCACATATGTGCCAAATTTCATACTGATCAGTTCACTGGTGTAGGCGTTCACTTGGAACAAACAGACAAACAAATTGACTTATTTTCCCATTTATATAATAGATTACATGTATGTATATGTGTGTATTCTTTTACATATATATATAGATATACTATATTACTATATATATATATATACATATATATATATATATGAAAGTCAATGGCATTATTTATACTTTTTTATATATATAGATTTTGAATCAGTATAAAAAATTTTTCGCCTCAGGCGAGCCGATAGGTAAGGAACCCATTCGTCGACTATAATTAGTAATAGAAAAGAAACCTGAATAATTTTTCCTTACTTCGTAGCAGCTTGCCTGAAGAGAAGAAGTATAGACTGATTCAAGTCTAAATAAGAAGACAGTGTCTGCAAATAATGTCATTAACGTCAGTAGATATCGCTTAAGAGAGAAAATATGCCCAAATATCATACATATACGTGTATCTATTCACTCTACCTCGGAATTAATATATTTTCATATATGTTAACCGAAAGGGAATTAACCGAAAGGGAATATTTTAGTTGATAATAATTTCGTCGGCTCACGGGTACGAACCTATGAACTAAGAAATCAGGACGAAATTATCATCAACTAAAAAATTCCCCTTCGGTTAACATATATGAAAATACATTAATTCCGTGGTAGGGTAAATTATATACCAAAGGACATTTGTAGATTAATGCGTATATATGAATCACGGTGATGTGATTAGACACACACACACACACATATATATATATATATATATATATATATATATATATATATATATATATATATATATATATATATATACGTGTGTGTGTGTATGTATACATATGTACATAGTGTGTGTGCATTAAAGTTATCATCATGGCACTATAATGCATCAGTAAAAACTCGATTAAACTCACCGTCGATCCATATCCACCTTAGGGCGTCACGAGTCATAGAAGAATACTGCGATTCGCGATGAACATGAACCAGTGGTGACGAAAACCCATCTTTCTCAGCTAAGCTGACGTCGCCTTCATCCTGGAAAAAAAAGGACGAGACACTGAATCAATCTGTCAGCCTTAGAAAACAAGATCGCGCAAAGAAAACTCAAGGGATAGGAGATACTTTCAGGAAAGTATACTCACTCCACTAGTCGTTACCTTTTGTTCTGTAAGTCTGCCACTCCGTTTATCGCCTGTTTTCACCATGCCTCTTGCACTGTTCCCAAGAAAAATTATTTATAGGTTTTCTGCTAAAAGCCAGGGCTCCATATTTTGAATGGAGTCTTTTATTTTTTTCCTTTTAAAAATGGTAAAATCGCCAACCTGGAATTGAAATTCTCTCTCTCTCTCTCTCTCTCTCTCTCTCTCTCTCTCTCTCTCTCTCTCTCTCTCTGAGAACACCCAATCTACGGGAACTACTTATTGCTGAAACGCTCTCAGACACACTCATATGGGCTAAAATGTGTAAATTCACAAATTCTTACTCTAATGAAAATCATATCTTTTCTAAAGATATTTCATTGCAAATCCAGACAGTGTTTACGATCATATTGAATATAGAATATAAATAATACATGTTTTACATAATAATTTTGCTAATACATATGTCAAGGAATATTCTTTTTCAAATTATAAAAAGTATTTACCTTGACTTAGCTGAAGGAAGTAAGATCATTTCACTGTAAAAAGATATTATTTCAAAATCATTAAATTTAAATCCCTGCTAAGTCAAGGCTTCCTTAAGGAGTGTTAGCAATATAGTAAAACAGGCCATAAAACCACGTTGACATCTTATATACACATACTAAACAAGTTGAAAACATGTCAGCAACCGTAAATAGAGAATAAATTCTTTGCAAATGCTGGGTAATCGTAAGAAGCACTGGTTAAGAATACAAATAAGTCGTTGACTTGTCTTCAAACCGTTTGTGGGACGTGTTTATGACACGCTTCACTGTTGTGTGGATGCTTCCTAAGACGTTAGGTGGGATGCTGCACCAAGAGAGGGCTGGGTAGAGTAACTCTGAAGGTTTCATTATCCTGCTCTGATAACTTCAGGTCAATAGTGCATCTAATTCACTAAATTAAATGATATGCAGATATGCATAGGAAACAGTTGTCCAAATGTATAAGCAGTGGTAGTCGAGTTTTCCGGGAATAAATCCTGTGGCAGACAGCTTTCTTTTAAGTTATAAGGTTTTTTTATTATAATTTATGAATGGCCTGATCACTGCTTGCCATGGACCACTGTAAGTGAATTATGAAATATTTACATCGCGTTCTGCGGTACAGTACTGCAGAGGTTACCTTGTACTGCCATTTCCTGGATTATTATCCATATGGTATTATCATTATTGAAGACAGAATACTTGAAAGCAGATGACTGACGGAGGAAAGCGAGAGAACTGAACACTTCCAGCCGATGCCCAGGAATTATTTCTTCGTTCATTACTCGTTGAAGTATGCAGTTATAAATATGTTAGCGTAAATAAGTTTCGTTTACTCTCTAAAACTTAAAACCAAGTAAGTAATCCATATTCTTCTAAAGGCTGAATGTTTGGTCAGCCAAGTAATACTAACAACTGTTTCCTATGCTTATCATATGCAAAAAAAAATTCGGACGCACTGCTGACCGGTAGGTTGCTCGGTTGCGATAATTGAGCCTCCAGAGCCGCTTGCTGTGCCTTAATGGGACAAGACTCCTGAAACACGATTAAAAAGTATGTGTGGCATTGCCTTTCAATGACAGCAAAGGCTTTGCCATTTGTTCAGAACCATTTTCTCTGAACACAGGCAATGTATGCTTCGCTAATTTCAAGGCTTAAATGCCCTTTATGTCGTGAAACTTTTTTTTTTCTTTCACTCCTTTTTTCCAGCTAAAACTGTCAATACCACAAGTCAAACTGCATTTTCATGTTTTTCCTTCCTTTTGACTGAGGTGGTCTAAACTCAAGTTGTATCAAATAAAATACCACAAACTTATAGTTGATATACATATTGTATGTTAGATGAGATTACTTATTCTTAAAACTGACATGTGATCGGACTAAGAAATCTTATATTGGGTTCTCTAAAGACGTCATGCTATCCATTCATTAACTTCTTAGTTTTCTTCTTGTAAGTACTCAGGCCAAAATGAAATGTTGCCTTCTTTTTCTCCAACTCTCCTATCTGTAGCAGTATTTTTAAAGCCTAAGAATCCGTGCTTTATAGAAGAAAATGATGATGGGCAGTTATTTCACACGAGATTCCATTTTAGTCACAATGATTCCTTACAATTAACAACTGGATCAGTAGAAATGCGTTCGGTGGATGAGATACGCTTTTAGCACCAACATTGTCTGAGAACATCCACAATGGTACTCTTTGCGTAGTTAAAATGGAAATGTACAACTAAATTTCCACATTGCTTAATTTATATTTGATCCTATTGCCTAACGAGAGAACTTCATGAAGTACATATGCCTTTTTCTGGAACAGTGAAAATCTCCACTGATAACTCACAAAGTTTGAAAGAAAGCGTGTCATATGTCTTGGCTTAGAGTAAAAACAAGACCTTGGACAGTTTGTGAACAGGTTTAGTGCTAAGTATGTACAGCCACCAAAAGAAAAGTTCGAGAAAAGTGAAGCAGACCGTCAACATCAATGCTAAAAGGCATCTTCACTTCTCACTGTAACCACACCATTTACACAGTCACAAAAGTCATTAGGACGAAAGGCTTGGCTATGTACAAGGGGGCCACAGTCTCTCTTACTCAAGAAGATATTCATTTGCTTCAAGATTCATGATGAAGTGGTTCAAATAACATCAGGGATGAGGGGAGTTAGTTATTATTTCTTTCTCATTTTCATAAATAGGTTAAAAAATGGTTAATTTCTACACTATTGCCATTGTTGATAATACATGCAATAGAGAGTAATAATCCCGCATTTATCAGGATTAATACATCTAAAGCCCTGCCAGATACCTGAAATTTGTAGACATGACCAAAACACAATCTACGGATGTAAAACAATAACTTCGTGCCCTGACTTGTCACTACACAGTACTGTATTCTCTATATTATACGCAACAGCAATTGTTTAATGTCATTACTGAAAAATGGCACGCAACTGAACAGAGGATCAGAGTATGCTTCACCACAAAGTGCATTAGTGTCTTCTATGGCAGCCACTCAGAGAGAAAACTCCTATGGTAATCCTGACATATATCTCTATCAGCCATTGAAAGGTGGTAAATATAATGGCATGTAATTACATGTTGCTGTTGTTCGAATGGTGCAAAAGGTTACACACACACACAAGTGCTTGCCTACTCATGCAACTTCTACCAAATCTTTTTGTAGTGATGCCATATCTTTCTCAGCCACTTGAAAACATTAATCAAAGTGATGCGTAATGATGGATTGTAGTGCCTGCCTGCTATCCCCACAATGCCCCTTCTCAGTGTGCTAAATAACACCTGCAAAAAGTTGGCAATCTACAGACGGATTCTTATTCAAATATATATATAAATATATATATATATATATATATATATATATATATATATATACATATATATATATATCACATAAGGAAAACCATAAATAAAAAGGGCGAGTGGCGTCTAACTGGACATTACATTACAAGCGTTTTATTAATAAGAAACGTTTCATGTTATCACCAAAACATCATCAGTCTGCAATTGAAATTCACAATTAAAATAGCTTGCGAATTATAATAAAACTTAAAATATACTTAGAACGTTTAAATAGAGAATGAGGAGAAAACTACCTATTCTAGATGAAAGAAAGACCTCAGTGACTAAAAACGGTAAGGTCTGCACACAACTTAAACCTCACGCCAGAAAGAGAGAGGAGATGACGAGGTGTTGGAGTTTAAGCTAGATGATAGGTGCTTAATAAACAGTGACTCAAGGATAGTTAGGTGCCTAGTTAGTTTTGTGGTGCCAATGATAGAGAAATGAATCTTTTCAATGGGGACTTTACAACTCTTTGCATGTGCTCTTATATTAGAGAACTCGGGATTAGAGATTTTGGACCGAATTTGGGATTAAGTTACAGAACTGGGTAGAATCTCTAATCCCGAGTTCTCTAATATCAGAACACATGAAAAGAGTTCAAAAATCACCATTGAAAAGAAACAATTCTCTATCATTGGCACCACAAAACAAACTATCCACCTAAAAATCTTTGAGTCATTTTTTATTAAGCACCTTTCACCTAGTTTTAACTCCAGCATTTCGTCATCTCCTGTCTCTGGCATGAGGTTTACGTTGTGTGCTGACTTTACCGTTTCTAGTCACTCAGGTCTTTCTTCTAAAATAAGTAGTACTGGCCTTCTCCTTTTAACTTTCTGAGTATATTTTGATTTTTATTATAATTCGTAAGTTTATTTTAATTGTGAATTTCAATTACAGACTGATGATGTGTTGGTGACAACATGAAATGTTTCTTATCAATAAAACGCATGTACAGTTGAACACAGTTTCCCTGGTACACCTTCTTGAGCAACTTCGAAAAATTATATGGTAACAGTGTTTACTGAGGGGGATGGGGGGAGGACTCTTCCTCTCTTAGCAAGAGTTCCACCAATAAGCTCTGGAATTCTTTCAGTGGGAGGAGTCATTAGGTAAGGTTGGAGAAAGACACACACACACACACGAAGTAAAAGAAAAAGGAAAGAATTCTGAGCAGGTTATATCGCTGTAACTAAGATTACTGTCTCACTTTTAATATAAGTTTGTTTATTAAGATTCCATTTAACTTTCGTCTAAGGCATTATCTTACCACCATGTCTGTTATTATATATCGGTGATATTCATTACGCAATACTTAAAATTGATCAAAATTTTAGAGTTATATTGGAATTGGAGAGAATCACGAACATCATAACAGGATATTTTAACTTATCACGTAAGCCAAGTTTATAGTATAGGTTGCAGTGCGTTTCCTACAAATTCTACAATAGGAAGCTATAAAGAGAAGGGCAGCAACACTTCATTGAACATACCCAAACACTTTGTGAACGTTTTGAAAATGTCAGACACCTTAGCTTCTCTCTCTCTCTCTCTCTCTCTCTCTCTCTCTCTCTCTCTCTCTCTCTCTCTCTCTCTCTCCCATATTAGCTAATTTAAAGTGACATGTCATCTAGAAATACCACTGCGCTAAGTATGCAGTTTTGATATGTCATCAACACCCTCTAATCTTGACTAAACTAATATATGCATATATATTTTTTCGGGGGGCGGGGGGAGTGGTGTCGGGGATTAAGTTCTTGTTGTTAAGCCGTCTTACAGGTTTTGGAATTCTGAAATGTAATTCAAACAGACAAGCTTCTTGCTTTTGCTGTACCGATGCCCTCAGCTTTGCTACAACTGAAGTGGATGGGGGACTATGGGTAAGGTTGGCCTGTTGCGACCCCGATGAGTGGACGAAGTACTAGATATGCTCGTGGATAGTGTATGGCTAACGAAAAGCTCCACTTGAAATACTTTCTTGTTTATCTTTAATGACTGCGTGTTTTTAGTGTTTATCCTAATATTATTACGGTACTGTAGATTTTCTGAATACAAAAACATTTACAAGAAGAAGGATTGGGTTAAACTCACTCTCTCTTGAAATACATATAGAATGAAAAAGAGAGAGAGAGAGAGAGAGAGAGAGAGAGAGAGAGAGAGGAGACAGAGATAGAGAGAGAGTGAGAGAGAGAGAGAGAGAGAAGACTTGACGTTACTGAGGAATCAAATGAAACTACTAGGGACAGAGAAAATTCCATATATGTAATGGAAAGTGAAGAAGGCCTTCCAAACTTGGTGCAAACTTTTAAAACAACATTCCCATGTGGTAAAATTAATTAGTTTGCCAATGATAAAACAATTGTTGATATTCAGAGGTTTCTTGTACTCATGGTTGGGTTTGTATTCCTCTTGGAATATACTGTAGAGGTTATTCGCTACAACGCCGTTTCATTACAATTAATTATTACATGATATGGATAAACATATCTACTTGGCTTATATTTTCTAATATATTAATTGTGATACATGTTTTAATGTCCTACGGACAGAAATTCCTTTTGCTCTTATCGTCATTCGTGTGAGGATAAGAGACTGACGTCTCTATTGTTAAACAGCCCCTTCAGTCATTTACCTGTCCATTGTGGAAAGAGCTATTTGGAGAAATGTAGTTTGATGATACTGTCCTAGGGTTCTCTTTTTAAATAATTTTTAAAGAAAAAATCAGGATGGTGAAATTCGCTTTAGATTTTGAACTCCTTTAAGATATCAAATTCACCTTTCTAATTAATAAATTATAATAATCATGACCTGGAGCTAAACGATGTGCATAGGTGTGTTTACGATTTTTTTTTTACATCATACGACATGGAAGTTCAGCGGAAGCCATGGGGTAATCCAATTATACACACTCAATTTTTAAATTTTATTTTTAATATTAGTGAGAAGTCCAGCCACCTTCCTTCTAGATCACCTCTTGTAATCTGTTAGGCATAGAAGATTCAAGGTTTCTGACGATCTGTGGTCGGTTGTGGAAGAACTTCCATTGTGTTCCCAGTGGTCCATAAGTTCATCTGGTCTCCTCTCCCTCTCAGGCTCCCAACATTTTACCAAATTAGCCTAAATATTCTCAGTGAGGTTCATGTCTGTATCCTTACTTGGCCAGTCAAGCAATTGCAGATCCTCTCGATCTTGAAACTATTCCTGGACTATTCTGGCCGTATGGATGGAGCAGCGGTCGTGAATGAAAATGACAGGAGCAGGTGGGGAGGAATAATTCCGCTGTTGAAGTGAAGGAAGTTAGAAATCCAGAATAATTTCAATGTATTTTTCACCAATGAACCTCCACTCAGTCCTGGTGATATCATCCATACAATGTAAGAAGATCCAGCCCCACACGTTTACTGTGACATGCCCATTTCTGGTCACCTGGTCACCTCGTAAATGTTTCTTCTGTAGTATCTGAAGGGAAAAAATGTAATTTTTAACAATTTACGCTTTGCTTCTCGTAATAGGGAAAATAATGCTATATCGTTTGGGGAAATAAAATGCTAAGTAACAACCCTTGCATTAAGTTAAGAATGTTTATTCATCTGCAAGGATTAATACTTATAATAGCATTAAGTTTGATCTGCAACGGTCCGTTATGATATGATATTCTTTAATTCAGTAAACAGGCTGTACTCTATATTATAAGTTTGCCTACGTGATTATTCATAACATTAATATTGCATTTGCTTAATGCCTGAAAGCTGGCCATAGTAGAACTAATGGGGGGTTTTCAATGAATTATTTTAATTTTCACACTTCTCGTAGCAATATAACTCAATTAGCGGAAAATACATGGTTATTGACAGAATTATTATCTTTTGATTATAATATTACCCTTGCTTATAATTATTATAGTCTGACTGTTAATATTAATTATAGGAACTCACCTTATATTACTCGGTCTTCAGTTATGTATTCTGCCGTGACTTCTGCTAGTAAAAGACCTTTCGTCACTGCATACGACTCGAGACCAAAATTCCATATCCTCCCCCACAAACTGTTGAACAAAGGCAAGCCTATCAGCACGATGCCGTTCGGCGAGAAATTCCTTCTTGGCAGGAATTTTATGAGGTATTCCTGCCTCATGCAGACGTCTTCGCACCGTCATAGCCGAAACATTTAATGCCAGACGTTCACGAATAGCAATAGTATTGGTAAAAGGATCTTCTTCTGCTGCTCGTCGAATGTCGTCGTTATCCTAATGGGAGGTCATTCGTGGTGGAGGTCTTCGAACTGAAATACGTAATTAACATGCAGATACCTAGATAATCAAGATTAATTATAGCCTGTTTACTTATGGGAACGCTATTTGGTATTCTGGGAAGTAAAGAGAAAGAATCACTATTAGAGTTCAACAGGACCAAGGCAACTGTAATTTACTATGAGATTCAGAGGCTCTGTAACACGGTTTTTTCGCAATAACTTTTTATCTATGCATTTCATAAATATAACGCTTATTCAGAATACATATTATATCTACACATAAATTTTGACTGTATTCTGCATTACGTAGGTTGAATACATTTGGTACTTATAATGTAAAAGTGACTTTTTTTGAAGACGGGCCAACTTACTCAGAGAAAAGGTTTCGAACGCACTCGTTACGTAACTTATGACACCATTTCTTCCCCCTTTCTCGATGGATGATTGGCTATAAGTAAGGAAGGCTAAACCTCTGGCAACAATGACATACAAATTTAAATACAAGCAAAGCAGTACACCTTTATGAATTCTGGAATCTCTCCACTGATAATTGTCATAATGAACAAACCAACAAAATATGTTAATAAATACAAAAACACTTCGATTATTAGTCTAACTCCCAAAATAGGTTTCTTAAGAAATTACAGCCTACTTTATAGGTCACAATCAGATTGACAAGATGTAGGGAATAGTTGGTAATTTTCAAAAACATAGTAGACAAGCTTGATTTGATAACTGCTATATCCAATGTCAAGCAATTTTTATTTATTGGCTATCTACCTATTTATTGAAAAAAAAAATAGCCGGTACCGTATATTGGCTTTAAACCTTCACCAATAATTATCGTCAGAATGATGACTTCATGAGGCTCCACCCACTTTCGCCTCGTTATAATTCAGGATAACACTGAAGGCTATCATGGGAATTGTTGGATTAGAAAATTTAACTTCTGGCTATAAAAACTAATTTCTCGAGTAGCTGTAAGAAGTGCTAAATGATCCTCAAGGATCCCAGCAGTTGGCCTAAACGTTTAATTCATGTATATTACTGCTATACTGTTGCGGCACTACTGCTACAGTAGTATTACTACGCTAGCACAGATACCCCACCCACATCTATGTATTGTTCCGCCATTCATAAAGTCTTTGGGTTTCAGAGCAGATGGAGTTTCCGTCTGGTGGATGGGCGGGGCAACATTACGTCAAAAGGTGTTTACCTTGCTTACGTAATGAATGTTTTTCGACTCTTGGCTCGTAATCATTGGCCATGGCGTTGGGTAGATGATTTTTACTCTATAAAAATTAAAACTATCGGGTTTAGGTTATTGATAATGCTGGCACAATTTGTGTGTGGTTGTAAAATATACATATGTTAACTTTCAGCTACATCCGATGCTTTGACAAGGAGCAAAGTCCAAAAAACCGTGTTACAGAGACCCTGAATCTCATAGTAGGTTTCATAATTTCACGGGTTTATAAGGTTTATAGTTTAAAAAAATAATAAATAAATGAAATAAATAAATGCTATCCAAAGTCGGTCAATTTCCCAGTCTAAGCGTTCCTCCTTTTCCATTTATTTACTGTTGTAGGGGAGACGTCAAGACGCTGTGCAACAGCACCTATTGAAAGCCCACTTTCTCGTAGAGCGACGATCTGCGCCCGGAGAACTATATGTTGCTGTTCATTTGGAGACTATAACGAATACTACTAGCAGAGGACAGATAACCTATCAAAATTTATACAACACCTCAGTCTAGCCATGATTAGGTGACAAACTTGTTAGCGTGTAATAGGGGTGCTGTAGCAGTGATATCGTTATCACTGAACAAAGTGATATATTAAATCACACGATTACTGGGAGTGATTGATTGATTGGCTGTTACTGGCATTGCAACATCTCGGGTCAATACTGTCATTGATAACGTTTAAAATTCTGTATGTGTTCATAATCATAAATTGTTAATTATTTGTTTGAAACGCTGTTTACTAAAGGTGGCGCTGTTTCTCTCTTAACGTGAATCCCACTAATCAGCTTAGCATTACATTTCCCCAAAACGATATATCATTATTTTCCCTGTTATGGAAAGCAACGAGTAAATTGTAAAAAAAAATTCAGATTGTTTTCCTTCAGATACCACCGAGGAAACATTTACGAAGTGGCCAGGAGTGGCTTGTAACTGTAAACGTGTGGGCCTGGATTTCCTTACATGGTATGTGATATCACCAAGACTGAAGGGTTTCACCAATGAAAAATAGGTTAAAATTCTTCAGGATTTCTTCCTCCCTTCTCTTCACCAGCGGAATTATACCTTTCATTCGTGACGGCTGTCCCATCCATACGGCCAGAGTAGTCCGGGAATGGTTTCAAGGTCGAGAGGATTTGAATTGGTTGACTGGCCAAATAAGGGTGCAGACATGAACCCCATAGATCCCGAGAAAGATAAAGTCGATTTATTAAAGATTGAACAATTCGCAGTGCAGTGGAAAAATCACTGAATTTCTAATCAGTTTTCTCCCATGTATACATAATTTCTTTTTTATTTTTGTTCCCATTATTTTTATGCTCATCCATTTCGTATGAAGTAGCTACTGTCCATATCTTATGTAATATAAGCAGGTTAGGGGTAATTACGTTTGCTTTACGCAATTACAGTTAACTTCAAAACGTGTTATTAAAAACATTTCAGATAAATGACAATTACTCCAAGCCTGAATAAAAGGTAATGTTTATTTGTAATTGGTAAAGCTATTACTGTGAGTTTCACAGACAGTGCAGTCACGTTTTTGGTCAATAACACTGTAATGAAGACTGGTATCAGTACGAGATTTTGCTATAATTTTTCGGTATCAAGGCTTTAACTCTAATGAATGTCCGGTAAAAATGCTAAATGTTTATTTGTAACACATAGAGCAACTATAACCAGTTACCTATTCAAACCAATCTGTAGGCAATTGGCGGCTCTCTCTTTGCTAAAAAAAAAAAAAAGTTGAAAAGTTGCGTGACAAACGGATTTTTGCTACCATGCCGACAGTTATGTTCCTAGGCGGCCATCTCTTCTTCACCTTCGTAATACAAGCATATGGCTGATGCCCTGAGTCCAAATGAAGATTGCGAAGGAGGTAACCAAACGCAAGTATAACAGTAGCTTTTCCATCAATCACAGTGTCCATCGTTCTACTACTCCACCATACATGCAGATATCTCTCACTCTAATAATTATAATCATTTACTCATAACCCAAGTCAATAGTCACTAAAGAAAGAAAAAAAAATTGACCTTAAGATAAAAATAGTAATAGCTACTACTACTGCTTAATATTGTTCCCTTGTTTTCAACGTAGACCAAAAGTAATATATCCATGCCTAAGGTAAGGTAGTACGGTACGGAATTTGCACATTTTTTCCGTACCTGAACTATACCGTACCTTACTTTGGTAAAATTGTCGTTGCGTTATTCCGTACCGTACACATAGGCTAAATATCAACCTTGCCGTACCGTACCGTAATGCCAGCCTTGCTGGCAGGTAACAACTGAGTGAATCGTTAGATATAAACAACATTGTAAATTATTATTATTAGATTAGATAGATGGATAGATAAAATAAAATCGTACAAAATATACTTAAACTGAAGTAACATTCAGAGAGAGAGAGAGTGGGAGAGGGAGAGAAGAGCGAAGAGAGGAGTGAGAGAGAGAAGGGAGAGGGAGGAGAGGTGAGGGAAGGAAGAGGAAGGGGGTGGAAGTGGGGGTAGAGGGATAGGGCAGGCGAAGTTTTTTTTTATATATATATATACTGTTGTGTTCATATCCATTTCTGGCTAATCGAGCCTTTTGCCTCTTCGTACAGGACAAGTGTCTATTCTTTATTATTTGGGATTCATGATACTCTTATAAATTACGGTACTGGTGTAGTACACTATAGCAAAATCTCATACTTAAACGAATCTTAGTTACAGATAAATAGGTTAGAGAATTCGCGAACATTTTTACCGAGCTCATTTTACGAAGCAGTGCTCAACGAATACTCAGTTCTCAATGTAATTATTAACAGGAACAATAATTACGTGAGCATATTATATTTAACAGTAGCATCTTTATTTCATACCATGGTGATTATGATCCCTATTGGCTAATCCTACAATCATGGAACGATATAATGATATGCGAAGCATGGTATTGTTTTACTCGACTCGAAACAGAGTCTGAATCCCATGGGTGAGGTCGTCAGCAGGATTTTTAAATGGGTCAGACTTCATAACCACTCACCATGAATCAAAGAGACACAAATCTGGCGCTGCGAGGGCGAATTGTCACTTTACTCGACAATTGTTTCTCGATACGAGCCATTGCACGTGATGATGTGTGTCCCCCACCACGGTACAGTTGTGGATAAGAAGATGGGAGGAGAGTGGGAACGTGAACGACTTACGTAAGTTGTTTATGCTGAATGATTGGTGGATATGTTACATTATTCATTGTTATTTAATCTTGCTTATTTAATATGAAAGTTTTTTTCTTAAATGTATTTCGTCTCGCTATTATAATTTTGGTTAGACTACAGATATCCACAGCCATTCCAACACCACAGTAATATTTCAGGTGCACCTCCATAATTCCACACCAGTGGGTGGTTGGCCCTTGCCGACCAACAAAGTTAGATAGTCGATTGAGTTGTCTCGATAAAATTAAGCCTATAAGAGCATTTTATTTGTGCCCACCCCGTCACAGTCGTGTCTTATGATAGCTGTAGTTTATTTATTAAATGTCATTTCAGTGATGGTTCAGCCATGATTTACAGTTTGTTATAATAATCACCAACCAAATTAAGAATATTATGGATATATGTAATCTCGTTCTATTTGATATGCTTTTGAAACCAAAAATATATGGCCATGTTTACTAAACTATGATCAATCCATCGAGTACAAAATTCGAAGAATCTATAATTGATTGGCGATGTTATATAAATTATAAGTTAATCATTTAAGATAATATGTTCGCTTAGCTAGGCCAGGGGGTCCACGGAAAAACCACCCCAGCTGAGGATGACGCCATTATCAGGGCGGCTCGAGAGCAACCCTTAACCAACGCCGAGGCATTTCATGAAGACCTTGGATTAGGTGTCATCGATGACAGTAACGAGCAGACTCCATGCTGCTGGGATTCATCACGGGACTCCAGCGACATAAGGCGGGAAGGCTTGATTTTGCCCAACGCATGGGAAGCTGCATTGTTGGCAAACAAATAGAGCCCAGTATGATAAGCAAAATAAAAACTATTATTTGCATCAATTATCAATTGCATTCTTCTTTATATTAATTATTAATCTTCAGATTTTCTTCCACGGAAGTGGACTGTCAAAATATATAAAGGGAGTAAACATAAATAAGAGTTCTATTTCTGAGATAAATATTAGGTAAGGGACAGTGACATCATTTGCTCTTTTTCCTCAAATATAATATATTAAATAAATAATTACATGATAGAATTCTTTCAGTGTTGTTCATCACTGAGAATTTAAATTCTCCAAAGGTATATATATATATATATGATTTATATTATACACCCTTAATTTTTTCTCTCATTCAGATATGAACCCCGTAACATTGTTGAGGTGGTTCGATCCAGCCATGTCACCTGCAACGTATGGGGCTGGGTGTGTGTGCATGGTATGGGTGATGTGTTCTGTATCGAGGGACGATTTACAGCAGCTAAGTATGTTGAGCTGCTGCAAAGCTCCTTCTTGTCTTCGTTACGAGAAAGGAATTTTCCCTTCCCACCAGAGCCTGTTCACACTGCTCACGTTATTCAAGAGTGGTTTGCCAGACAGGATAACCTGCTTCTTCATGAATGGCCGAGCAAAGGAGCAGATATGAATGTGATTGAACACGTGTGGGTCCAGATGGTGAACACATGGAAAATGGAACATGAGAGAACAACACAGCAACTCATGGCTCACATCAACTCTCAGTGGGAAATTTGTAGACGGAGACCGCAGCAAATTTTCAACCTTGTTCATTCGATGCCCGACAGATTGAGGGAAGTGACAGAGGAGGGAGGGTGGATGGTCAAGGTATTAGATTGTATATATATAAATGTTAATTTTTTAATATTTTTTGTAATAGGACATAAAATTGTTTCTCATTTTGTTCTCACTAGTTATTTGATTATATGTTTTAATAAATATAATTCACAACAAGTTTTATTATAACCATGATATTCTTGATATAATATTCGAAGTATCTGTAAAAAAAAAAATGGCATAATGCCTCCATACAATATTAAGAGTATTGCAGTAAACTTTCATACTTACTCATGCCCCACATGTTTTTGATGTCTTCCTAATCACCGTTTCTTGTTAACAGCATTGCATTATAGAACTGAATGACTCGCTGAGCACTGTTTTCATACAGTGAGGTCGGTAACAGTATTGGCAAATTGCCTTACCTGTATACTTTGTTCACTGTGGTGTGGCCGATACAGATATAATTCGCCACTTATTTTCGCTTATTAGCTTCTTGGAGTCTTAAAATAGTTTCCATTATTTGAAATGTAATGCTTTATATCCTACTGATATTTTCAATGTATCTTTGGTTAAAACCTAAGTTATATGAACAAGAGTAAAATGTGGCATATTTTTTGGCCGTCGTTGTCGGTTCTGAGTATAGGGGTCATATGCTCTGTGGGACATTTTAAAAGGTAACTGTCAATTCAGTAGATGATACTCTCTTTATGTCAGCGACTATAAGGAAAGCCCAAATGACTTCACCTATCACCTGAGGTCAACGAAATATATAGTCTATAATCAGTGCATACATGATTTTAGAAAAAAACAACAACATAACCCTTAAAAGGTCAACCACGTCATATGACGTGTTGCAGAAGTCGTCCCACACATGTTGTTTACGTCATGTGACGTTTTTAAGTTTTTAATTTTGTGCGCCTTCATAGCTTATTGTATCGGTATTGGTTCTGTACTACTTAGTTCCTTATTAGAGGCCTTGCTGGCCGTTTGCACTGCTCGTCTTCCATTTGTATGAACTGCGCGGGGGAGGGGAGGTAAGGGTGGCCTAGGAGGTTGTCAGAAACGTCAAACCAGCTAATCTTGTGTGGCAAAGGATTGGTGGCGATATTTTTTTGCCGCACACCTTCGATTTTGATGATAGTATATCGGGAATAAAGTTTTTTATTCTATTTTTAATGATTCTATAATGGAACTGACTGTAGAGAGATCCAATCATTAACTTCATGCTATGAAATGGGGTAATATAGCAAGCGAACACTCAAGGGAACAAGAGTTTATGACATTACAGTATCAGAGATGAGAAATTTCTTTGCTTTGGTTATGCTTATGGGTATGGTCAGGAAGGGCAATCTTCGACATTATTGGGTCACTGATCCTCTCTTGAATACACTAGACATATCAGAACTGCATACTGTGCGCAGGGGTTTTTCTTGTCACTAAGTTAACTAGTATAGCTGAGAGAGAGATATATAAGTTAACTAGTATAAGAGAGAGATATAAGTTAGCTAGTATAAGAGAGAGAGAGAGAGAGAGAGAGAGAGGAGCTAAGTGTCGGAGACTCAACAAATTCATTGAATTTTTGGGTATATTCAATCATTTGCTGCTGAGCTTCTCTTTATAGCTTCCTATTGTAGAATTTGTAGGAAACGCACTGCAACCGATGCTGTAAACTTGGCTTACGTGATAAGGTTAAAATATCCTGTTATGATGTTCGTGATTTTCGGCAATACCATACCAATATAACTTTAAAAGGTTGATCAACTTTAAGTATTGTGTATGAATATGACCGATGTATAATAATAGACACGGATGTAAGATAATGTCTTGACCGAAAGTTAATTGGAACCTTAATAAACAAACTTAAGTTACAAGTGAGACAACAATCTTCATTACAACGATATAAACTGCTCAGATATTTTTTTACTCCGTGTGTGTGTGTGTGTGTGTGTGTGTGTGTCTTTCTCCAACCATACCTAATAACTCCGCCCACCAAACGAACTCCAGAACTTATTGGTGGAACTCTTGTTAGCAGAGAAGGGGTTCTCCCCCCATCTCCCGCAGTAAACACTGTTACCATGTAATTTTTCGAAGTCTCGCAAGACGGTGAACCAGGGAAACCTGTGTCCAACTGTACCTGACTCGTCTGATTGGACCCCTCTTCCTATATATATATATATATATATAGATATATATATATATATATATATATATATATATATATATATATATATATATATAGCATTGCTGCAGACCATCGACAGAATTTTGATGGCCAGAAAGAGTGAATGCATATAACTGAGGGATGACTACACATTTCTTCCTTTAAATTTTACTTGGTGTAGTGGATTTCCTGTTGAATAATAGTTTCCGTGGAACTTACGCTGTAAGTGTTTCCTTTGTCATCCATGAATGAAAACTAAAAGCATATGCATTAATGAGTCCTGAACTTCACAGTCTTCCATAACTGTGAAAAATAACCTGTCATGAAAGTCATGATATAGTAAGATGAATAGTCTCATTTAAGTGCTGCCATGCTTTTACTTGCTCGATAATTAGGTGTTGGTTTGCTGTACCATACAATTCACATTTATGTATTTTATACTCCCTCCAGTTAGCTTCTCTCTGCAGTCCCAGCGTAAACATTTGTCTCCTTTATTCTTTCATTCTGGTACGAGAACCAAACAGGACAATGCGTCGTAATAATTCCTACTCCACCTGTTTTGCAATGCATGAGCTTGTCGGTGTAATAAGTCTCTCTCTCTCTCTCTCTCTCTCTCTCTCTCTCTCTCCTGGTTCCTCAGTAATACGCGGAAATATCTTCCTCCGAAATATCAAAGGTCAAGAGATTATTTGTGCGAACGTTTTGATCAAATTCTCAAATTTCGTATTTAATCGCCGATTGCTGTATTACTGTGCATTTCAGCATGTCAATGAGGGAAAGAAAAACATTTAAAAATATCATAGCCTCTGTTCATTTTGAAAAGGAAAATGTTTGACAATCACTCATTTATGAATCAGACTAATTGTTGATGTGGTCAAAATCTAGAGCTCCCTGAATAATTTGTGATACCTGATCTGCAACTGGATTCTCATTACTATATTGCAAGGTAAGACCGCATCGAAGGAAGCTTCCATAAACCCGATTGCATAGCTATTAAAAGAACAAACGGAGGAAA
>NC_061094.1:20612105-20712105 GCF_015104395.2 Macrobrachium nipponense | reverse complement strand
ATATATAATTTACGAATTATTATCACTACGAGTATAATAACCAAATGAAATTCACGTACATCTTCAATCATGACTTGCCGTATCAGGAACTGATCTAAATAAGGAAACAAAAAGGGAATATTAAGTTGAAGTCAATTATCTAATTGTGACCTGTGTAGATATCGATTGGGGCTACAGTTTTCAAGATTTTCGCTGTTCTCCTCTTTGAAGCCTTTTACTTTGCCTCGTTGTCAAATAACTCCAACTTCCTGTTTTCAGTGTCTCAAGCACCGAATGGTTAAAAGCCTCCCAGTCCCAGTGCGAGGCTTTGTGGCCTAATTCTCATCAATCTGATCGTCTACAATATCTAGAATTTTCGTCCCTTCCCTTGTTACTTCCAAGGTCTTCGGAAGTGGCAATTTAGGTATAGTCCGTGATGTCACAGATGGCAAAGGAACTCGGCTGATGTCGCCAGATGTGGTCTGTTGAATCTATTGTCTCGTTGTACTCACTCGAGAGGTTTTGACCTTTGACTTTGTTTGCGCTTAAAATTTGACTTTTGTTTATTAATTCGTTACCGTTTCATTTTCCCTCTAAGGAAGAATCCTAGTCTTGCCCTCTTTACACACGAGATAAATTTTCCGGCAGTACATACACTCGCCATTTTGCTGGAAATACCTTTACTCAATGAAAAAATGCGAATTGCTGTACTAATAATAAATACCAATAAAATTAAATAAACTACGCGCATTCGTTTCCGATATACTTGTCATGAAATATGTATACTGGTGAACATTAGGTAGTCTGATAAGAGTTTTTACAGGCACGTATAAATGTGAGCGTGAACCTGCAGTTTACCGTCGAACCTGATTCACCCGAGAATATTCCTCATACGTAAATCGTCCTCCTTCCCCAGTGATACAATATTTGTCTCACTATTACTAAATCAAAGGCAGTGAATGAAGAACACCACCACTGCAAACATTATTAACATTCTAGTGATTAATTACGATGAATTTATGCATTCATTCATGACACTACGCGTGTTATTACTGAGGGTCTGGTTCATGAACAGTAGATGTGATTGTTAATGCCCAAGGGAAATGTTTGAGTTATTTACAGAGATTTTGAGTGAATAGAACCGATTAGTAAAAAGATGTCTATCGAGAAATAAAGTGGATTCGGGATTTAAACGTCCAACGCACGGTTTCTGAATTGACAGTTTGGATTTTTCTGAATGCAGAATGCAGAGAGTAAAAGGTATGTGATCTCTGACACACTGAATGTAACAAAGAAATGGTTTATTATTTAATTTTGCGTGTGTTGTGCCTTTACACCTTTATACACACGTAAATAAGCATATATCTATATCTATCTATCTATCTATCTATCTATCTATCTATCTATCTATCTATTTATCTATCTATATGTGTGCGTGTGTGTGTTGCGTATCAGTGAGACAGTTGTAAATTCTGACTAGCATCGGCTTTATTGCTAACTAAGCCATCTAACGTCATTTGTTGGAAGACCGTGGATTCAAAGTGTATAACTTTTTTTATTGTGATATTAGTCCTTCCAACTACAGAGTTTAAAGAGTTTACAGTTAAGAGAATGAAAGTCTATGATATCTAAGTACTCTAGTTATTAAGTACATGCTGCTTTCCCGAAATGTTTTTTATGGCTTTCTCTAATCGCGAATCTTCATTTGTTTACGCATGAACTCACATAATCGTTTAAAAGAAATATCATAAGAAATTCCCCGTTATTTGCAAAACACAACAGTTTATTAAGGGATGACTAACTTACGCAAACGAATGAATAAGATAATGTTCTGACAGAAAGTTATTGATTTTGGAACGTTTCATAGAAAATCAATTGGGAAAAGAAAAGAGAGAGAGACGGAGAGAGAGAAGGCCAAGTGGTCATGTTCATAAGTGGCCCTCCATCGGATGACCTCATACTCTCAATCATAAACCTCTTACCAGTAGTCGCACGTCATGAAAAATGAGGACATTTCTCTCGTTCTCTGTTGTTCTTCCAACAAAGTCATAATTGTGAATACACACACACACACACACACACACACACACAAACCGCAAGGAAAAATGGAACAGATGGTTGGTCTTGACCAACTTCGTCTTTCCAGAGATCTTTAAAGGGACTGGTGCACAACGGAAGAAATTTGCGCGATATAAGCTTGACTGAAAGCACAGCACATGCAAACATCCAAGCAGCTGAAAGAAAGACGCCATTTGCACTTGCGAGGAGTAGGCTGAGCGTTTTAAACGGCGGTTTTGCTGTTCAGAAATCTTGGTTTCTCTGGACACCTGACCTCTATTATTTCTTTATGGAAAATAACAAGCGTAATGTGTTGTTTTCCTGTTTACGCTCTACAGAATCTGCACATTTTACACATATTTTTTTTAAAGAAAAGGATCGGGTTTGTACCATATTCAAGAGAGTGATGGTGATGTCGAGAATAACGTGAGAGAATTAGAGTAGTATAGATTACGAAAGTTCAGGAGTGAATTTCAGTCAATTCTTTATGGATGAGTACCTAACTGTGCAAGAGGGAAACAAATACAGACAGAAAGGTTAGTAAGAAAAGGATTTTGAAATAAATGATTGGGTAGGTGCTGTCTGGATAGAATAGCGTGAACACATTGGAAATATGTTAAATGTGGAGGCCAGAAGAGAGGCATTCATGAAAGATGCAGTAGTCGGAAGGGATTCATGTAAATTTGAGATTGCCTGCGGAATTTACAGATGAGGTTGTGAGGACGGCAACTGAGAGAGTGAAGAATGCAAGTGCACCAAGATTCCAAAGATCACGAATGTGCTGAGGGCCTGAGTGAGTCAGGGTCATCGGGAAAAAGAAAGAGGGTGCTACAGGAGAAGGAAATGAGTTGTATTGCATAACGTTACAAGTACACTTGAGAAAGCGTCTGGTAAGATTTTGTTGGAAAAATAAGATAAGCAACCAAAGGGAAGACCACCGTAATTTTCGTCAAGGGCGAGGGTGTATGGATCTAGTTTTATAAAGAAACAACCACAAGTAGGTTGGCAAGTGTCAACACAGATATAGGAAAGCTTCCGATAAAACCGACGGCAATGCAGTGCGGAGGGTGCTGAGGTAATCTGTTGAGTGATACAGTAGAATATGTGAGAATATGTAGATGAGCGAAGGAATAATTTAGGGTAAAATTAGCTCTTGGGAAAGGGTGTTTTGTCCCTCCTTCCTTAATGAATCCATGGATAGAGTGGTGAAAAAGAAACGAAGAAAAGTACTTAGGTGTAGTTCCAAAATTGTGGGTTAAGAAAACAGTGAAAGATAGTATTTTGAGTTGGACACAGTGTTTGTTGCGTATTCCAATGAGAATGAAATAACTGACAGGGTTGCGTTCCTGGATTTTGAAACTGTATGTCCTCAGACTGCTTTGGATTTCACGAGGAAATTGGTGTTACATTCTTATTTTTCAAAAGAAAAAAAATGTTACCCTTCTAATTCATTAGTTAAAAGAGTTTGAGTCCAAATTTTTCATCTTAAGAAGCAAATATTTATGATATAATTCAAAGCCCATTTTCGCCTCTTGACTAAATCTAGGAAATTTCCCAACACTTGAGTCGTGAATTGTCATTAGGCTTAAATAACCTTTAAATCTCTGTCAAATTCAATGTTATTTTAAAATATAACCCTCACCATTGGTAGTCCCTTTGGCTGGGTTAGTGCGTACCTGATTTAAATTACCTTAACTGTGATTTTTAAAAAACGCTGCCACATGGATGTTTGTCATAGGACAGGTGTGTTGCTTTTTAGTTATTAAGGAGAGTCCTGCTTCGACAGACCCAGTTTGGAGTGTAAACACAAAACTCCGTACAAAGACTCAAGTCGCCTAGTAATTATTCTTTGCTATTTTCGTGACATTATTTACAAGATTAGAAAAAACTTAGAAACCCTCTCAGTGATTCTGCTGCTGTTACCTCACTTAGAAAAGACTAAAAGAGAATATTCTTCATAACTTCATTTTTTCCTCTACATTAAGTTATGGAAAGTCTTCTCCTTGTGTCCACAATATCTCCGTTTTAATTTCATGTCCAGTGTATTGGCCCGCGGGTCAGAATGAGAGTGAAACAAGGGACATTTGTGGCTCCATCTCAGTTTAATATTTTGATGAATGCAGTTTCTCCGGCTGAGGTAGAGGAAAGGAGAAGTTGGCGCAAAGTTGTGGGAAAACAAACTGTACTGTGGATGAACTGTGGAACTGCCGATGCTTGTAAAGAAAATGCAGGAAATAGTTAAAGAGTTTGAAAGCGTTCTCAAGAAGAGAAAGTTGTGAGTAAATGTGAGTCAGGGTTAGGTTAAGGGGCTGAACGGAAACATGGAAGTTGGATCAATATGGCTGGCGGAAGAAAGGAAGTTATTTTGTGCTCTCACACACACACACCCAGACCCACACATATATATATGTATGTATTTATATATATATATATATATATATATATATATATATATATATATATATATATATATATATTGTCTTCAAGACGCTGTAGGGTGCTATCATTCTACAAACTTTTTTTCTCGCCACTAACGAAGATGAAGGCTAAAAGATCCATGAACGAACGAACGAATAAAGAAGTATTTGCAAGTGAATGTCAAACTCATTTCATTTTATGCGACAAACGAGCAGCAGCAGCAGTAGTATCTCATTATCTTTACCTCCTTGATTATACAGTTCCAGCAGTCTTAGTATATATATTGCAGACCTGAGGGACAGACGTGACCTCCTTTTTCATTTCGAGACAACTAAAGGAATGAGAAAATCATACAAAGCGAAAAAAGCAGCTACACTGACCAATCGCAGTTTGTTCTGCGAGATAACAAAGCTGTTCCAGTGTGAACCTTTGATCTTAGATGCCGTCCCGAAGGGAGGGACGCTGTTTGTGAGCCTCAGTCCTTCAGAATCCTTCGTCTGCCTTCACGAGTGCGTTGTTTGCTCGATGATGGTGCTCAAAGTGCGCGTAATGAAGGCCTTGGAATAATGCTGTCTGGTTGTGACGACTTACAATTCCTTTCTGCTTTCTTCACCACTCAGACGCTCTCTCTCTCTCTATCTCTCTCTCTCTCTCTCTCTCTCTCTCGTGTTGCAGATTCTTGTGAAATGTAAGGTATTCTAATCCTATTTTTAATACTAGATACGAGCATTGACATATCTGGGATCCCCATTGAGTAATATTCTAAGACAGTTTGGACGGAAAATTGCCCCTCAAAGCAAATATACTTAATCTTGGGGAAAAACGCAAAAAGGAGTGAAAATTTGAAAAACTGTAGAAATTTCTTATTGTTGTTTTGCTGGGTCCGGGAAAATAAGTCAAGCGGCAAAACCAGACTTTCCGCAGAGTTAAAAATATTGTTGTGCTGACTCTTCCGAAATTCATCGAGGGTCTTCCTTCCTTCCGTCATTTCGCAAATGTTCGCAGACTTTTGGGGGGAATTGCAACATTTGAAATCCTTCGTACTGGATGGGATAAACTCTTTGTTAGTATGAGGGAATAAATACTAAATACCCGATAAAAGTCTTTTGTCAGTAAGAAGGGATAAATACTAGATAACCAATAAGAGCGATGGAAGTCGAATAAAGAGAAAGTACTTTCAAAACAACCATGAAAATGAGCATAAACATCAAGGAACAAGAACCAAGCAGCACGTGAAGTACACCCTTCACAGGCTGGCAAGTATTGGCTTTCTCTCATGAAAACTTCGTGCTTTTCATATTTGCATGCATACGTGATAGCTCTAGGTAAAACGTTTCCTGTCAAATTAAATTGCATTATGGGACAGACATTGGTATCCAGTCAAAACCCGAACCATTCTGAAACAAATAAGGGTAGTAAGACTTTTAGTTCACACTAGAGCTGTTATATAGCTGTATAGTAGATTCACATCAAGCGTGCATTTGATGTCTAGCCCAGTCCCTTACGAAGCTCCTGATTGGCTGTTGATAAGCCAATGATAGGGCTGGAAACTCTCAGTTCACATACGCAGGATGTATATTCCACCTCTCTTTACATAAGTCTTTCAAAAGTATCCCTCAGGAGAGGTGGAACATAGATCTTACCCATGTCAACTCTCGAGAGAGACTGAGAGTTTACAGCTCTGTCACTGGTTTATCAGCAACCAATCAGGAGCGTCGTAAGGGACTGGCCTAGACATTAAATGCACGGTTGATGTAAATCTACTATAGGTATCTTAGACTTAGTCATCATAGTAGTTATATATTTATAGAACCTACTGGTCACTTTCACCAGATATATATAGTATATATATATATATATATATATATATATATATATATATATATATATATATATATATATATGTGTGTGTGTGTGTGTGTGTGTGTGTGTGTGTGTGTGTGTGCGCGTGTGTATGTATTTCTGTTAACAATAATCTCTGAACTTCTCGACTTCCCCAGACTTTATGGATATGCATAGCACAACAAGTCTAGTGCAGAAAGGGAACATTGGCCGAAACTCATCCTCCTGCTTTAAGTCGGTAAGGGTGCAGTTTATCTTAGCCATTCGGCAACGAGGAGGGATGGTAAGTATTTCAGTTCTTATATGCAAACATCTCTTGAACTGAAATACAATTCATTAGACTTAAAATCATCCCATCTTCACCATTAAAGCCAAGCGATTTAACGTTTATTGCTTTTACCATACGATATTGATAAAGAACAGACACCTATTCGAAAAAGAAGAGGTATAGCAAACCTAGTAGTGCAGAGCCGCTTCATCAAATCTGGTAGAAATGGATCCAGGAGGTGAGCAGCGCTTAGTCAAAAGGAGCTGATTAGCTGCTAACATTATGTAAGCTCTTCTGTCTTCGAAAACAAGGAACTGTCCGGCAATAAAAGTGTGTGCAAGGCAGAGACATTGAATGAATAGTGTCATCCTGAAGGGCTCTGCTGTAAAAGCCTTTGAGTCAAAGCAGGATGATGCCGGGCAACTGCAGGTTTCTGCATTGTTTCATATTTAACGAGTTAAAGGACGAATGAGGAAGTAACTTTCTCTCTCTCTGTCTCTCTCTCCTTAAAGTCACCGTCGTTAATTGCGTAATTCAACCAGTCTGCTAGAGTCTGAATCCCAGATCTTTGCATGATAGAATTTTCACACACACACGCACACACACACACACACACACACACATATATAGATATATATATATATATATATATATATATATATATATATATTATATATATATCTATATATGTGTGTTGTGTGTGTGTGTGTGTGTGTGTGTGTGAGAGAGAGAGAGTGGGGGGGGGGGGGAAGTATACGTATGAAGCTATAAAGGCATAATGCACATGAACAAATAAACAATTAATAAACCAGTTATTGGATATTTTGAAGTGTCAGCAATCAGCTCATTATTCTTGTCTTTTCTACATTCAGAACCATCCAACTGTCAGTTCATACACCATGCGTTGGAAGGGAGTAAATGATTATAATGAACAGAGCTCATCCCGAAGGACATTTCTCAGGTCTAATAGATAATAACTGCTTTATTCGAGTCCATTTCATTTCATGATTCAGATCTTGTTGATGATCAAGTCTCTGCGCCCAAAGTCAATTCAGATAAGTCAGACGTTTCACTTAGGCATTAACAATGACATCTATTGTTCATGAATCAAACCCTGAGTAATGACGCGCGCAGTGTCAGGAATGAATGAATAAACTCAGTCATTAATCACGCGAATGCTATTGATGATGGTACGCGGTGGTGTTCTTCATTCACCGCCTTTGATTTAGTGACAGTGAGACAGATATAATTGTTTCACTGGGGAAGGAGGACGATTTACGCTTATTGGGGGAGATTCTCTGATAAATCAGGTTCGAAAGTAAACTGCGCGTTCACCCCGCAATACTACGTAATGGCTTGCACTTAGCCCCACAATTATACGTGCCCCTATAAACTCATAACTTTTATTGTTTTCCTCTCATCAAACAAACTAATGTTTACCATTATACACGAGGGGGCGTTGCTTGTTTGATTCTATTGTTTTTTATTATTAGCAATATATAGTATATATATAGCTCTCATTTTTCCACTGAAGAGAGATTTTTAGCTCAAACGAGAGAGCATTGTCAATATAATGTTCTCTCTCTCTTCTCTCCTCAACACCCAACACCACACACACGCGTGCGTGGTCGGCATGGTGCATATATATACTACTATGAGATTCAGGGTCTCTGTAACAACGGTTTTTTTGGACTTTGCTCCTTATCAAAGCCATCGGATGTAGCTGAAAGTTGACATATGTATATTTTACAACCACACACAAATTTTGGCAGCATTATCAATGACCTAAACCTGATAGTTTTAATTTTTATAGAGTAAAAATTATCCAGCCGATGCCATGGCCAATGATTACGAGCCAAGAGTCGAAAAACATTCATTACGTAAGCAAGGTAAACAACATTTGACGAAATGTTGCCCCGCCCATCCACCAGACAGAAACTCATTCCTTACCTTATTCCATCGGCTCTGAATCCCATAGCAGTCAATAATGGCTAACAGGATTTGGAATTTTCCTCGTGGTTGCAAAACTGCATTTGTCTTACGACTTGCAAACTTTTTACAGTCAAGAGAGGCCTGTGGCCATGACAAAGACTTTATGAATGGCGGATTGATACATAGATGTGGGTGGGGTATCTGTGCTAGCGTAGTAATACTACTGTAGTAACAGCAGTAAATATACCATGAATTAAAACATTTCGAGGGCCAACTGCTGGGATCCTTGAGGATCATTTAGCACTTCTTGCAACTACTCGAGAAATGAGTTTTTATAGCCAGAAGTTAAATTTTCTAATCCAACAAGAAGTCATCATTCCGACGATAATTATTGGTGAAGGTTCAAATCCAAATGGGTTAACGGCTATTTTTTTTTTTTTTTTTTTTTAGTAAATAAGTAGAGAGCCAATAAATAAAAATTGCTTGACATTGGATATAGCAGTTATCAAATCAAGCTTGTCTACTATGTTTTTGAAAATTACCAACTATTCCCTACATCTTGTCAATCTGATTGTGACCTATAAAGTAGACCGTAATTTCTTAGGAAATTTATTTTGGAGTTAGACTAATAATCGAAATGTTTTTGTATTTATTAACATATTTTGTTGGTTTGTTCATTATGACAATTTATCAGTAGAGAGGTTTCAGAGTTCATAAAGGTGTACCGCTTTTCTTGTATTTACATTTTTATGTCATTGTTGCCAGAGGTCTAGCCTTCGTTACGTATAGCCAATCATACATCGAGAAAGGGGGAAGAAGAAATGCTGTCATAAGTTACGTAACGAGTGCGTTCGAAACCTTTTCTCTGAGTAAGTTGCCGTCTTCAAAAAAAGTCACTTTTACACTATAAGTACCAAATTTATTCAACCTACGTAATGCAGAATACAGTCAAACTTTATGTATAGATATAATGTGTATTCTGAATAAGCGTTATATTTATGAAATGCATAGATAAAAAGTTATTGCGAAAAAACCGTGTTACAGAGGCCCTGAATCTCATAGTAGGTAGGTCAGCTGTCACTTGACCGGCTTAACCTTAAACCAACCATCTACCTACTTCAGTATCTATCGCACTCAAACTACCATTGTGAAATGTCAGTATGGCAAACCAAAAAGGAAACAACAGCAAATGACAGGTCTCAGGCAAGACCATCAACAAGGAATGAACGTTAAGGTAAAGTTAAATGGCTAAGCAGAAGTGACTCTACTGCATTTTTTTTCTTTTCTTTTTTTTTTTTTACCGGCCACACCGCAGAAATTTTAGTGTTTGACAGACTACTGATGTTTTCGCTCGCAACACTGCGAACAGTGTTAAAATTTCTAGTAAAAAGTTAAATACTATTCAGTTTGGTAGGAGATTTATCTTGGCTACAACTAAAATGTGGAATAGTTTGCCTGGGGCAGTTTTGGAATCTTCCGGTCTCCAATTTTGATCGAGGAGCAAATTCGGTTTTAAGTCCTTGTTGCCCGTAGCTATATATTTATCAATTTCTATAACTTCTCTCTCTGCAAAAGAACATTTCCCTTTGGAGCCCTTTTGGGTTAATCGTCTGTTGGTTCTGTCCATGAGGGCTTTCGGATGGAGATTTGAAGAGAGAAAGAAATACGTTAAGCTTTGTGTCATCTTTCTTAAAATATTCGATAGATTCATTTATAACGTTTTCATTTCATCTTTCTTGCACTCACGTTTATCCTATGTAGCCCATCAGTAATTTACAGGAACACGCGGCTTCAGTTAGGGGTTTAGATTAATGAAATCTTAGTGTGTGACAAACTAGCTACTGCTGTTTCGCTCGCAACACTAGGCTGTCTGTTGCGGTTGAGGGTGGTAATGTCTTGAAACAATGTAAACTTTTTTTTTAGATTTATATCATTACTGTATGGAAAGCGGCAGACCTTATTTAAACTGTTAATTAATTAATTGCTGCACGAACAACGTATATGAACCGATCATCTACATTAGCTATGGACGAGGGCGTGGCTTCTAGGCCCCTGTAGTATTTGGTGACTCTAGAAATACGTCAGTATGACAATGTTTGGAGCATTTTCTTCTATATATTTCTCAGTGTTTTTTCTTGCTGCTTAGCAGAAGCGGTTGCAGTCTCAGACTGACATCCATAGGAACGTTATCCATATTCAATAATCTTCAGTTCCTGAAGATGCAAATTTTCCTTCAGAATTTATAGTTCCTGGCCATGACTCTCCTCAGAAGCGATGATACGAAGGCCTTGCTAGAGGCTAAGCCAAACGTGAATAGGCGAATAGCTTTCTGTTTTGGTGGATAATAAGCAATCTCTGAAAATTATGATTTCTTGGTGTTCTTGATTTTCTGGTTATCTCACAAAGTTGATTTATGGTATTCTACTTTGTTGTCTTGTTGGGTAAGTTTGACCAAAATTCAAAGTTCCGGAGTATGATGTGGAATATCTTGCGCGAGGATCTGGAGCCCTTGTGACAGCAGCGCTGATATTGTGCCAAAATTTAAAATGGTTCCGAGGTTTGGGGCAACAAGTCTCCTGATGAAATTCAAAGTTTCTGTGACATGTCAGGTTTCCTATTTCGTCTGTAGTATTTTGCTGAGCGCTTCCTGATCTATCAAGGACGCATCTTGCCTAAAAATCCCTACCTTTGCGCGAGTGTAGTCACTTCTGCGAAAGAATCTAAACTAAATTTTTACGCCCCTCTAAGTGAAATGGAGCACAGAGCCTTACTTTTCAGTCGAGCAGCAGTGACATGATCTAGTTTGGGCAGCCTTCTCCGAAAAGAGAAGTTTCGGGGCACGAGCGACTTCGAGTCTTGCTGAGGAGATTCGGCGCAAACGTAATCTCTGGATACGGCAGGGACAGATTCTGCATAATGTCTAAAGCATAAGTTTCAGTATCGTGGGTATGTACTAGGTCTCCGCTGTATTATAAAATTTTAATTAGAACGGGTCGAATTATTATCATTATTATTAGAATTATTTGCATTACTTAGAGCTGTCATATTTCTATAGAAAAAAGAGAAAAGGTCACGACTTTATCAAACAAGAATTCACAGAACAAAGTGTTTACCAGACTTTTTGACCTGATAGTATAGAAGTGATCTCTTTATCAAATTTTTTGGACATTGACCTTACCAACCAACCCCTCTGAAAAAAAAAAGTAAAGCCCTGAATATCTCATATCTCATGTGATCTAGGAACAAACAGTACAGATCTGCAGTCGCTTATGCAAGATCAGCGTCAGGCACTCTCTAAACATGACTATAGATGCTGGAGCACGGGCAAAATGTATGCGCCTTCTTCTATAGATTAAAGGCTGAGCGGTTGGCCCACTGAAGTGAGGTTAAAAGGTCAACCAAACCTTTAAGAAGATAACAGGAACAACAGATGCCCGTTGTAAGAAACAGGGTGAAGATGTTCACAGATATAGCATTATTATTTGATAGCAATAAAGCTCTGTAGTTATGTGTTTAATAATGACCAACGTCTTTTTATTATGAAATAATTAAATTATATATCAATAAAAAGTTATAAACTTAATAGTCAACACTACAGCGCAAAGAGACTTCGCATAAGAAATTCGCTGAGTCAACAGTAGATTAAATGTTAAAAGCTGAAGAGAAATAAGGAAATGTCTGGTTAGACATTAACGTTTACTTATTCATTCAATCTAACGCATTCATCTAAGGGAAGAAAGAAGTTTATTCTTCTTAAAAATAATAAAAATAATTGCCCTTGCCATTCGGGCTCGGCCCTTCGCTATTTTTAAAAGTCGTTTATGAAGCACTCGTGTTGCGCATGTATGTATTTATGCAAAAAGCACTAAGGGGAGAAAGAGAGAGAGAGAGAGAGAGGAAGGAGAGAGAGAGAGAGAGAGAGAGAGCGAGTTAATATACAATTCCTAACTCTTTTTCTGTGCCCGAGAGTAAACACCGAAGACAGAACTTCCTCTTATTATATCGTCGTTCCATCTGACGCCTGATTAGCCCCTGCAGCTTCTGAGAAACTTCATTTCTTTCTTTCTTTTCCCCCTCGCTTGAAGTTGTTTGTTTTTCCGAAGTCAGTCTGCGGGATGAGAGAAACCTCAAGATGCGAAGTTCCAGGAAGGAAAGTCCTCATAAACATCGAGAAGAAATATTGCAGGGTTCGGGGGTCCTTCTCTTTAAACGCTGGCGCAGCAACTCCAGAGTAATACAAAATGATGATAATAAGAGAATTCTCTACTCTACGTTCTGCCGCTTTGCCAGATATTCATTTTACATCAGCTGACATAGCGGAGAGTTATAACTGCACTCATACTGACCCATATTCTCTTTCTCTATTTGTGTGTGTGTGTATATGTATGTATGTATTTGTGTGTGTGTATGCTTCGAGAGCCTAACTTTTTCTCGATGGTAGATATTGTCGAAGATGAAAGCCATTTCAGCATCGATCAATTTCTTTTCGGTATTTTCTATTTTCTGTAGGATTTCTTTCCTCCAGTAAAGGACGTCGACAGGGAAATCATAAGTTCCTGGAATGCCGGTGAATTTATTTGATAATTTAATACCTCAAACAACTGCTATTTTGTCTGTTCTCTAGAGGAATAACTTGTGAATTGGATATTGAAAGTTATGTATTGTTTAATGTTTGTATTTTTGTGAAAATAAAAAATGTCACCGTGTATGTAATAAGAATTATATATATATATATATAATATATATATATATATATATATATATGTGTGTGTGTGTGTGTGTGTGTGTGTGTGTGTGTGTGTGTGTGTTGAGAAGGAGAGAGGGAGAGTCAATCTTTCAAATGCAACGATAATACGCTACGTAAAATCACACCCGAAAAAATGATGATGGAAATCTTGAATCCCGCCAAATTTTTTCTCTCGACGCAAGTATTTATAGATAAAATGTCCCGATTCATTTGACTCTAGCTTCAAAGAATATATTATTCCAATTCTGTTATTAACGTAAAAACGGTTTAAGCTGACGTTTTAGGCCAATCTTTCGCACTCCAAAGTTTTGCAAAAAACGCAGAGCGAAAATTAATGTCAGAAACTATACAAACAAATAAAACGTTAGTCATTATTAGGTAACTGTTTTAATGCAGTCTTCTTGAGTTTGTGAAGAATCATTATCCTCTTAGTCAGTGAAATGCTTCACCAACTGGGTATATCACCAAGTTCACCAGGACTATACCATCAATTTTTGGCATTATTTTGTGAGTGTTAAGGAAACAGCGAGAGAGCTCTGAACCAACACATGAGGGGAACATCACTTGAAGTCACTGGCAGGATAATAGCTATTCATTCTAGTGCTTGAGGATATAATAATAATAATAACAGTGGAAATCTTTGATCATAATAGCAGTGTTTGTTCTGTATCAGTACTAAAATATAGATAACAGTATTAATTAAAAAGTAATAATAATAATGACAGTAATCAAGTCATATGTTGGTTCTCTAGTTATGCCACCAGCGTCACTGAACCCGGCCCCCTCCCCCGCCCGTTCCTGAAAACCTGTGCATGAAATATGTACCGTTTGATACACTTTTTCTTATCCCTACAGATATGTATTTGTTTCAAGGCCAGTTTTCGCACAGAAAACTACAAAATTCATTGAGATTAGTAAACTTCTGGAATTTTCGGATGGCTTGGTCCAAATGTTGCTGGTCTTTGATTTTCAGTCACTCGATTATGTTAAGATAGGCAAATCATGACCTCTACTGATAACATAAGTTTTACCCTTTCCAAAGAGCAGATATTCTTGAAACCTGGAACTTATTTATTGTCGTTTATTACGCACATACCTCAAAAGACCCCTTTAAAAATATCCATAGGGGATACAACTGCCACTCAACGTATTTTCGAAGGCCTCTCCCGCACGTCAAAGGAAGGGGTTTTCCCCTTATGTGCAGGAATCAGATTCAAATATTACTTTAATTTACATAAAAATCAGAGTGAAGTCGGTTGCTGGTCACCACCACACTGATGCCTGTTCAGTAAAGTGCGTTTCAAAAGTTGAAGTGCTACTTTCGACATTGAGAACATTATCTTAGGGCTCGCTGCAAACGAGGAGACAAAATGTTATAAACCAGATCGTGGTCAAAGGGGAGAAAAACTTGTCGCCGCTCTTGACCCACGACAAGGATGAAGGACCCATAAAACTTTATTTTAGGACAATAGGAGAAGAAAATCCTCAAGGTCCCTGTTGCCATCGTCTTGCGACAAGACGATGACCTGCACGACGCTTCCTGTCCATTTAATGGACTCAATGAACTTCGGCTAGCACTGATGACAGTCCTACATGACTTGGACTGTAGGATCACAAATGTTTTGCTGTAGTGGAAAGCGTCCGTTGACTCTGTCTGTAGAAACCAGAGAAAAAAAAAAGCTGCATAAAGGTTTTGGAAGGAATTGAGGAAGTCTTGCTTTAAAGAACTCTGTTACAGCAGCTCAGTTTGGGATATGCCAAACAAGATTATCAAGAGTACTATTTCTATAGCCATAGGGGTGTTTTACGGTTCAATCTGCAAAGAAAGATAGATCCTGGATACAGTGATATGAAAAAAATATACATACTGCTTAATGAGTTAAAAGTACACATAAACAGTTTGCAGCCACAAGCAGAAAAAGACAATGTTAAAGGCAATGTGTGACCTTGGATTCTGGAGATATACCTGTTGTCACCTTGTTAACAAATAATCCTACTATTTCCCTCAATGGCTGGTTAAATTTTGGTGAGCAGTAAGCATATATTGAAGATTTGTAAAAATTGTAAACTTCATCTAAAATTCATAAAATTAATTGATTAGTGCTAAGACAAAAATCGTATTGAATTTAATTCTGAGCTGTGTTCAAGATTCCTTGAACTGCTGCTGATGGGACTTTCATATATAGCGTTCCTCCACTCAACAGTAGAAAGGCAGGGTTATGAATGACTTGCTGGTAGCAAAAAGTCTCAAACGCCCACAATCTGGAAGGATTAAATAAGCTACTTGTGAGCTCATGGAAAACACGGTATGATTAAGTTGACATAAGTATCAAGCCCTCAGGCACCTTTAACGGTTTCTCCTTACTCATATTATACCCTAAGGTTGAGACAAAAGAAGAGGATGTAGGAGGAATAGAATCTGAATCTCAAGAGCAGAGGAAAGAGAGGAAACACTGCGGATAGCAAAGCGGCTGAGGAAAGACAGACTGCTAAATCTTCCAAAGAAACGACCTCCACGGACTCACAAACTAAGTCTAAAAGCTTCCGGAGACCTTCCTCAGCTTAACTACCGCAGGAGCTGCCTGACCGTTTCAGAACACAATGAAAATGTCCACATTTTCTAAAGAGAGTTCTCAACAAACAGTGAAAGCAGAAAAAGTAAGAAGGCGAACAATGGAGAAAACCCTGTAGAAATTCCGATAATTTTCCTCACTTAGCATTTGTTTCAAGTAATAGAATAAGTATAAAGACCCATATTGAAGTTTTAAGTGAATCCTTGTTTACATATGCACTTTATGAGAGGATTTATTGCCGTAGGCTTATATGTAGTGTTGGTAGTTAGTAAATTGACTGAGAGAGAGAGAGAGAGAGAGAGAGAGAGAGAGAGAGAGAGAGACTTAGCAGAAAGGATTAAGTTCAAAATTAAAATCTTAGTTCAGTTCCTTAGAGCTTCCTTAGTTACAAGTAAAACGAGCTTCTTGTCTTAATTCACAATCCAACGAGCTAGTGTGTGCAGCTCTTTCTAGAACACATTTCCGTAGACCTTTGGCTAATGGTTGTTCGCGACGAATCGGCTATCGATCAAGAGACCTCACATCTATCACCCACTGAGCCTGCCTCTCTTTTGTCTTTTTCTCCCATGCGTGACGCCAAAATAAAAACAAGTAAAATATGCGCCGAAGTTTCTTTGGTGCAATCTAGTTTTCTGTACAGCGTATAAAGAAGGCCATCGAAAATAGATCTATCTTTCGGCGGTCTTGGTTTAATGCTGTATGAGCCGCAGCCCTTGAAACTCTCAGCCGGACGTGGGAGCCTGGCCTATGTCGTTGCGTTGCCAGACGCACGATTATGTCTGACTTTCACCTTAAATGAGGTAAAAAAAAAAAACACTACTTAGGCTAGAGCGCTGCAGTTTGGTATGTTGGATGATTGGAAGGTGGATGATCAACATAACAATTTGCAGCCCTCTAGCCTCAGTAGTTTTTAAGATCTGAGGGCAGACAGAAAAAGTGCGGACGGACAGACAAAGCCATCTCAATAGTGGTTTTTTTATGCCTCTCTTTCCTATTTTAAAAGTTCCTATAGTGAGTACGAGATCATCTGTACTAGTGGAGAGGATGTGCAGTTTTATATTTACAAAGGAAGAACCAGTAGCTATAAAAATAGGCACTGGATCTTTTAAACCACTGTTGTTTCTTCCCTCATTTAACTCATCATTTGCCTTAATGTAGTGGTCGTTTTCTAAACGCTGTTTTGTGTAATACAGTATATATATATATATATATATATATATATATATATATATATATATATATATATATATATATATATATATATATATATACAGAGAGAGAGAGAGAGAGATCGTACATAACTATTTATGTGTACAAAACACATTGACCTTTGATATATAGAGTGCTTCTTTTAACCAGATTTGATTTGATGTGACAGTAGTAGAAGCAATCACTTTGCCATGCCTAGCGAATACCCCACCAGCGATAGAAGAAGAGAGGGAGCGGCCGGGAACGGAATGGCTGTTACGTGAACGAGAAGGAAGACGAATGACAAAAGCAATTTAGCCCTGGCCATATTTCCAGAATAACACCGTCCCTCCGCAATTCTGATGGGCCAAACACATCCCATCCCCTTTTAGCAAAGGCGTGGGAAGGTGCAGACGAAATAATTGGATGGGAAGAATGAGAGATCAGGCTTTCTAGGGGAGGGGAAGTGTGGGGAAGGGCTACGATCACGTGGCATGGGGCTCGAGTCTCACCCGAGACTACATTGGGCTTCTTAGGGACCCTATTTGTTTACTCGAATCCGAGAAAAGGGTTGATTGCAGGGACAAATTCATATGATGATTACAGTGACTGATTTCATTCATAATGAAGTAACGTATTACAGCAGCGACGGACAGAGGAGGTAGCATGTGCCTAAATTAGTAAAACACTATCAATCTGCATAAATAATGAGGAACGCTTTATAGCAGAGCAGAGAAACTCACTTCAAGACCACAGTTTGTCCTCAAAATGAACAGTGATTAATAAGCGATCGAGGAGCTGTACGCTCGCTCCTTGGTCCACCAAAACGGGAAAGAGAAAAGTTTCTGTTGCCATTCATTTCGAAAAGCACAATATTATCATCCCACGCGACTCCATCTTTAAAGCTCGGAACAACTTTGCCCAGGCTACTCATATGATTTTATTTTCTTTTATGTACAATATGCAGTGTACAAAATACATTAAGCTTTAATTACAATATTGTGTGCGAATTTTCAAGTAAATAGTTTGTTTGTTTGTATGGTGTTTTTACGTTGAATGAAACCAGTTGTTATTCAGCTTTACGTGACTTCCGAACCACGTCAGAAGTGAACTTCTACCACCAGAAATACACATCTCTAACCCTTCAGTGGAATGCCCGAGAATCGAACTCGCGGCCACCGAGGTGGTACGCCAACACCATACCGACCACGTCACTGAGGCGCTTCAAGTAAATGGTATTCTACAGATTGTTTTCATATACAACACTCAATGATAAACTCAAATAGCTCTCTCTTTTTTTATAATTGAACAGATGTTCAGAGTGCAATAATTACCTTATATTCCATAAGAGTAGTCTAGAATTTGTCGTCACAGACAATAATGAATATGCTTGTTGACCACGTAAATAATGGTGATGGCCAGGCTTCGTGGTTTCCCAACTCCATTTGCTTAGTTGTTTATTCATGACGTTTTCAACGATGTCACCTGAATGAACGATTCATGAATTGTTGTTCTTGTTCACGTGTCACCCGTTGCTTCTCTTTTGTTCGTTCACTTGATTTTCAATTCACTAACCTACCTCCCTATCCTCTTGTTGACTTATAAAATCAAATTTGCAATTACAAAGATAAAAAAATATCCAAGCTTCAAGGAATAAACTCGCGAAAAGAACATTTTACAACGCAATAGTTATATCTGAACTCTCTCTCTCTCTCTCTCTCTCTCTCTCTCTCTCTCAACGTACGCACTTGCGCACAATTTTAAGACTACTGACTGTTAAAGTAATATTGTGTTTGAGGCATATTATAAGAATATAGAATTAGTTTATAAAGCAAGTAGTGTCGTTGTTTACCACGAAATCTAAAAAAAATAAGAGCGCAATCGATGTTAACTGGAGGAAAATGACTATCTGCTCACAAGGAATCGGGAGCAATCAGCTGCTATCAAACAATGAAGACAAGTGCTATTACTGTACATTAACCCATCATGCTAACACAGTGACTTCCCATGCCATGACAAAAGCTTCCTTAATGCTTCGGTAAGATTCTATCCTAGCTGCCAATTAACCACGTACATTGTGATATAAGTACTGAACACCTGCTCCCACTACGCTTCAGTAAAGTACCCATTTTAACCGCTCATTCGTCAAATTGAGATGAAGCCCCTTGACAGGGAATCTCTAAACTTCAACACCATTAAGAAGACAAAACAAGTCGCCTCATTTCAAAGGACATCTGGGCAGGGATGTACTGGGTAAAAGAATCTCCTACTCACAAGGAGCCATCTGTCGAAAAAGCAAAAAATGAAATGTTGACCTTTAGAGGGAGCCGTGGCACTGAAAAACTGCAGAGGTCAAACCTATTTGGTGATAACCACCACTCCTAAAGTGCCTGCCTATCAGGTTTCATCAACATCTGAGGAAAGCAGAATGATAAAAAGTACAGTTTTGGCCTCCAGTTGACCTCTGGCCTTAAAAATACGTCAAACTAAAAACATTTCGTGAAAGCAGTCTCCATGTATACAGAATGACCATGTTTCCTAAACAAGAAATCAAAATAAGATGCTGAGCTTCAAGCATACATGGAGAATAGCTAAGGTTAAGATAAACCTAATGAAAGGCACCTTGAAAAAATGTCACTTTTGGAAATAGCAGAAAAAGTGTCATCATGACTTAGTGCTGAATTCTGAAGACCAAAGAACCCGAATCATGATCATTTTTAGGGATCTAGAAAACAAGGGTTTTAAAGTTTTATTCATAGTAAACCTGTTACCTTTCAAAAGACAGCTCAAGGTAAACTATTCGGGAACATAACCACCTATTCTGAACCAAAGTACTTACCAAATTTCACGGAAAGCAAAGGAGACAGGGATGGAGGAGAGTAATAGTGACCATGATAAAACAATGCCTCATAACGTTGTCGAATAATAATAACACCTGATTTAGTCATTATCACTAATATTGTTGTTGTCCTCCAACCGCATAACCGGATGGAATCAGTGATCGTAAAGGTCTGATGCAATTAGCTGAGGACGTCAAGACGTGAACCGTATTTATAACCACTTGGGTGCTCAACATATTCATACTTGATATATATATATATATATATATATATATATATATATATATATATATAGATATATATATAGATATATATATATATATATATATATACCTAGCTTAAGCTTTCACTCTCAAATTAAAAAAGGTAAATTTCAAAATATAAAAAATAAAAAATCAAATAAAAAAAAAGTCAAAGTCAAATAAAAAAAGGTGAAAATCAAATTAAACTAGGTCAAACTCAAATTTAAAAAGAAAAATATGAACTTCAGATTTAAAAAGATGAACTTCAAATTAAAATAAATCAATTTCAATGTAAAACAAATTGTTGAATATATGACTTTGTGTAAAAAGTATTTTTTAAGTTGATTGTAAGCTTGACATCGGATATGAAGTAGCCATATTTATAAGACATCGGGTATGCATTAGCCATATTTATAAAACACTACAGTAATTATACAAAAGAGCAATAAAAATCCATCTTTTTCTTTGTCTACAGCTTTTCTCCATATATGGGGTCACTGTATCCTGTAAGCCTTTTCCGTCTTCTTCTATACTGCGTATTACGCTCTCTTAGACTCAGTGTATCAAATGGCATACAGGAAATGAGTCTAGAGAGGGTGATGCGTAGTATAGAAGAAGACGGAAAAGGCTTACAGAAAACAGTTACCCCATATAAAGATGGGGAAGAGCTGTAGACTAAGAAAAAGACGGATTGCTATAGTTCTTTTTTTATAATTAATGTAGTGTTTTATAAATATGGCTAATGCATATCTGATGTCAAGTTTACAATCAACTAAAAAATTATACTTTTTACGCAGTCATATATTTAATAATTTGTTTTAAATTGAAACTGATTTATTTTAATTTGAAGTTCATCTTTTTCAATCTGAAGTTTAACTCTCTTCATTTGAATTTGACCTTTTTTAATTTGAAATCCGCTTTTTGTAATTTGAGGGTAAAAAGCCGTAGCTATCTCTGTGTGTGTATATATATATAATATATATATATATATATATATATATATATATATATATATATATATATATATATATATATGTGTGTGTGTGTGTGTGTGTGTGTGTGTATTACACGTTGCAGTGCACGCGGCAAGACAGGGAAAGCTGCCCGAAACAAGGCAGATCCTGCCAGAAAGTGTGTTAAAGGGCCTTCTCCCACAAGTGACCTCAGACGAGCTTATTGCAAACCGACAAGTCGAATGATTTGTGGAGGCGAGCCTTGTGTTCAACACTTGCTCACAGTATTCTACACGGTACCTGTTAAAAGTGAATCTAACGTGTTCAACGAAGACGATAGAATGAAGCGAAGTTTTACATAGAGAGCGATTGTGTAAGTAGCATCTATGTATCAGTCGGTGTGAACAGCCTTGCAACAGAGAAGTGGATCCAGGTAGAAAGTGCGAGTGGTCCTTGTTTAGAAGGAAAGACTGTCATACTAGTTTACCAATCAGATCAGTGCGTGAAGAGCGTATAATAAATCTGACGAATTTGTTTAGACAAGCATATCGCCGTGCCTAAAAATTCTCGTTCAACGAAGTTGCTGTGGCTTTCATGTTAGTAGTTAGGAATTTATGAGGTGCGAATATTCGCAGTACTTCAAAGCAAAAGCTGTAGTAACTAACAACTATCTTACCTGCGGCCTCGAGGAAGCTCGAGTCGATATCCAGAGGACGAAAATTGCTGTAGAAATCTTGATCGGGGAGTTCATGATGAGGTCATGCGACTTCCAGTGTTATGAATATAGTACATATATTAGTTCTCTTTCTGCCTGAGGGGAAACCACTAGGGAGGCAAAGAGGGGAACCTATACTCTCACTGCAGTAGAGGAGTAGTACCTCTGGGAGGATGGACACGGCGTCGGGAGAGGTGGGGAGAGGCTGGGCACTCTTTCCTCCACTCTCTGCAGGACTCGTCTAGCGCACAGAAATCCTTCTCGTTCTCTTTCTCTTTTCTTTTCTTTCACGGATTCGAGCACACCAACCTCAGCCTATCTCATGGCCCGTTTTACTGTCACATTTCCGAAACCAAAACAAGTTCGTGGGACGGCACTTCGATCTTTCTCCTGATTGGTGAATCAGGTCTTCGTATTGAGACGTGTCATTATCAGATCTTTTTTCTTTTCTGAATTCCCCCGACGGAAAATAAAAGGTCGTCAGAATCCGTTCGATGTACTTGGAAAGCAGCACGCAAACACTAGACGATCGCCGCCTTTTTTCGCCGCTCCTTTCTTCGTATTTATGAATGGACTCGATCTGAGGGTGGATGAAGCCTCGTGATTTCAGAAAGATGTCTTATTTTCTGCCGAAAATGGGAATGACATCATTCGAGAAAGAAGCAGTACTTCTTTTTCAGTATATTTATCGCTTTCATTCGATAGTCGTCGCTTGTAAACCCTCCGGGAGTGACCGAAAAGATCTCGCCATTTCAAGAGCGACAGGCGTGAGGGGAAAACGTGACCGAACCCAACAACCACTGCGAGGCGTGTGTCGGGCCTTTGCCTCCAGGAGCGTTGGAGAGAGTAAGAGAGAGAGAGAGAGAGAGAGAGAGCTCGTAGAGGTGATGCTTCTGCCTCCTCCTCCTCCTCCTCCCCCTCCTCCAGTCCGCAACCCCTCCTCTTCTTCTTCCTTGTTTCTACTCATCCTTTGATGCCTTATCCATTGTCTGTCAACGAGTCTGTCTCGAAAGCCTACCCTTCCGTAACCAAATTAACCTAAATGCAAATTGAAAAGCACATTTCCTAAGATAATTAGCCGTCAAATTCTTTATACTGAGGCTACAGATACCAAATTAAACGATTAATCACGAAGCAATAATTATGCTGTCTGCGATTCTGCTTATACTTGTAAATTCTCTCTCTCTCTCTCTCTCTCTCTCTCTCTCTCTCTCTCTCTCTCTCTCTCTCTCGTGGTATTAGTGTGTAAGGCGCAAGCTCTTGTGCATCTAATAAGAATGAAACCGACAATGCAAATGTATTTTTGGGAAATATAAAGTTGATTTTAGTAACCATCAAATAATCATATCGATCGCCTAATCAGATTCATGTTTGTACCTTCGTTAATACGTCCTCTGAGCGCGAGGGACTGAATGGGTAATCGTGTGGATTGGGCACTTTGTACTCTCCTTTTTGGCTATCCCCTTCTCATTCATGTTGGCATACATATTCAGCATGGAATCCATACTAAGAGAGAGAGAGAGAGAGAGAGAGAGAGAGAGAGAGAGAGAGCGGGTATATTCAAACATTCCACTAAGTCCTCACATGAAAAAGCGGTCCCATTAAGGCACTAAAGATTCCTAGAGTTTTTCCTATATGGCTAAGAATGCCGAAAGCTTTCCGGAGGCGGAGATCTTTGTGCGTTTCTTTTCGGGGCAGAGCGGCAGCAGCATCAGGAGGTCACCCAGTCAGATGACTCCTGAAACTTCGGTGCTTGCTTCCTCCAGCCCAGCCATTGCTCCCATATCTGAAAGAGAAGTAAAGAGGACATCCTATGGTCTGTCGGCTTTAAAGACAGGTCACCACAATGCACTGATCACTTTTTCATAGTGCAGGTAAATTTTTTTGGGAGTTTGCTCTCTGCAGTGTACTATGCTTGAGTAACTTGAAAAGTGGTTGGTACTGATTTCCTGCTCGTCCTGTAGTAGTTTCTCATACAAAAATCACGTACAGCTTGTGTGATTTGTTTTTTTAGCATGTTTACAGCACAGAAAAAAAGCCTTGTTTTCACTAAAACAATAATGCCCAGTGTAGAAAAATGAAATAGTCTCATAATTATCAAGAGACTGGACTGCTCAAGACATTACACAAACTTCACATGGAAATTACCATGAAATGTCTTCCTCTTGGTGTTATTGAAAAAGTACGATATAACTTTCATCTATAAAACAAAATCACATCAATTGGGGACCAAGAAATGTGGAACACAATTAAATTCCGTCTGAGAATTAAGATCATAATTCATTTGTGGTAATTGTAAGGTTATATAGTATATATATGTATATATATAATATATATATATATATATATATATATATTATATATATAGATACATATATATAGATTATAATATTATAGATATATAGAGATATAGAAATTAATATATAATGAATACAGTATATATATATATAATACAATATTATATATATAGTATATATATGTAATCTATAGATATATATCGAAATATATATATAGAGTAATATAATATTAATAATCTATATATATATTATATATATATGCATGTGTTTGTTTGTTATATGTATATGTATGTCATATACATATATAAACATAATTCACTCGTGGTAACTGAAAAAATGGTTTTATATATATATATATATATCAGAATTTCACTAAAGCCGCTTCCGTTAAACAGCATATATATATATATATATATATATATATATATATATATATATATATATATATATATATATATATATACATATACATATATATATATATATATATATATATATATATACATATATATATATATATGTATATATATGCTGCTTAACGGAAGCGGCTTCAGTGAAATTCTGATAATCAAATGGTTTCTTTTGCCTTCCACTGATCTCCCCGTAAGTTCCCCTACCTTATAGCTCTTATTAAAGTGCATGTATTTATGTATTTATGCAAGAATGTATAGTAGTCTATATACATATATATATATATATATATATATATATATATATATATATATATATATATATATATATATATATATATATATATATATATATATATATATATAGGCGATTCGTCATCATGGAGATTTGAACTCCTGACTGGTTGGGAACCGACGACCACAGTAACGGCTTTCATTCGTAAAAATCATCTCCGTAGTCCTCGGTTCCCAACCTGTCTGGAGTTCGAATCTCCCTATTGACGAATCACTTATCACTTATAATTCTCCTTTGGTAAACTTTATCCTCGTGGTAGAGTGAATTGGATATGAAATGACATTTGAAGCTTCATGTTTTTATAACATAAATATATACACGCATATATATAAACATACATATACATACGTATTATATATATACACACACATATATATATATATATATATATACTATGTGTGTGTGTGTGTTTGTATGTATACACAATAGACTCAGGGGATAGGTGAAAAATTACAAATGTGTTAGCTCGAGCATTGTATTGGAAAAGAGTGTGACTGAAAGAGAAGTATTTTGGGAGTGAATGAAAACAGGAAAGGGGATATAGATGAGAACTGGGTGAGCAGATATGGATATCCTGGAATAAATGAGACTAAAGTGAGTCTTGGAATGCGCTTGGAAAGGCGTTTCACTGATGATCATGCATGGTATGCAAAGAAAGTTCGCAGATACTTGGATAAGGGTAATTGCTGATTAAATGTTCAAGTTATGCCATTACAGAGTAAATGAAGGACGGAGTTAATGAATATGATCAGAGGGTATAACTTATAATTATTTAGACGAAAAATAATCAAAATAGATGACAGTTCAAGTCAAGGTGGTAAGGGTGAAAAAAGTAGTTGAAACGAAAATTATGACCAGTGAGCTTGATAAGGTGCAAGGGAGAAGACATATATTTACTGAGAATGAAACTTGTAAATTGAGAAACACCTGAAGAAAATACGGTCCTTGGTCGATGGAGTGCATATGTTTAGTATTCCTTAATGCATAAGATAGAAAAAAAGGAAGAGATTTTGATTGAGAACGTCAAACAAATGACAAAGGATTTGATAGGTTAAGAACAATGTCGATTCAGAAAGAGAAGGAAGCGTGTAGAGAAAGTGTTTATTATGAGCCAGCTATGTACAAAAATTCATTTGTCTATGCAGCTAAATAGAGCTTGTGCTACTATCAAATGAGAGGTCATTTGAAGAGTGTAGGGGATATATGGTATAGAAAATAAGACGAAAAAGTTTTTCGATTTAAATGAAGCATGTATTAAAATTTGTAGCCAGCTAAGAGAATGGTGTGTTATATCCACTGCTGCTCCCTATTGTCATTAAGGATGAGAAATGTGTGAAGTCAGAGAAAGGACAACAGATGCTGGTGCAAAATGCATATTACGAAATAAGATTGGAAAACTGAGTGCAAATTGCCTGATGTTTGCGGAGGATACAGTACAGATTGAAAATACTGAAAAGAAACTGCAGAAACTAGACAGTTTGGAATTATTTGTAAGAAAACAACTCTGAGAGTTATGTTGGGCAAGATTAATGTTATGAGGGTTTAAGAAATCAAATGAACCTACGGAGTGTGGGAGAATGGAAGCAGTTGGTCTGTGTTGAGTTAAAAAATAGAATAAGTTAGGAAGAAAGCAGGATTGAAAGAAAGATAAAGAGGAAACTTCGTCTCTAAGGAAATCAGGATTGAAATATATGAAACTATTGTTGAACCAACTCTTGTTTAATTGAACTGTGTGCATTAAATACAAATGAAAAGAAGGCTAAAGCTGTTGAAATGAAGGATTAAAATAGTAAATCGTATGTGCCATAATGACAACTGAAATGGTGAGAAATGTGAATATATGTATAATTGGAAAATAGGTTATGTGATGTGAAAGGATCCTTCAGAGATGGTTCTGACATATTGAAAGAATGAAGGATAAGTAAGTGAAAAGAGCACATAATTCTTTATTTTCAAGAGGAAAGAGGAGAAGGCGTTGAAAGCGCTGGATATATGTCGTGAAAGAGGTATTGGAAAGTAAAGGCCTTAATGTTAAGGAAGTTAGCTTTCATGAAAGATCTAGGTAAGTGGCACAGTGGGGGGATTCGCCTTGCTGTTGGTGTGTAGGTAGATGAAGCATTTAATGTTGCGTACGTTATCTACACAGAGTTTTCATTTACGACTCAGAAGTTAATGTATAAATGTGACAATGATAACTATCACCCCTTCCCGCGTTTTCTCTGAAGCCACTTGTATATATATATATATATATAATATATATATATATATATCTATATATCTAGTATATATATATAATATATGAGAGAGAGGAGAGATGAGAAGAGAGAGACGAGAGAGAGAGAGAGAGAGATAAACAAGCAAGCATGAAAACAAGCGATAGGGTCAAGGGAGGGAGAACAACGAATCAGGAAGTCAGACGCATCCTTAATAACGCCTCATTACTAACGTAGACAAACACAGGAAGCAATCATTACAACACAATACCAAGGTCACTACAAGTACTCTCTGAATGACTGTGGGAATTTGTATAGTGTTGTCAGGTTCATTAAGCATTTGAATTATAAGCTCGATAAGTTTTGATCCCTGTAAACACAGATTTAGAACATACCGTTTACTTCATGAATTTTGCATTCCGTTTACTTCATGAGTTTTGCATTGAAGCTGGAATATATACATAAAAGTTAAGCCAACAGTCAAACGCTGGGACCTATGAGATCAATCAGCGCTGAAAGGGAAATTTAGAGTAAAAGGTTTTAAAGGTGTAACGGGAGGAAAATCTCGATGTTGCACTATGAAGAATATATTAGGAGAGGTTGGAAAGGAACATGGAAGATAGAGAATATGAATAGAGGTACAGTAAAAAGAATGAAAAGGGTTGCAGCAAGGGGCGGAGAAGGTGGAGAGAATTGGTATTTACTTATAACTCAGCGAAGAAACAATGCCTTTGCTTAGAACCCAATTAAATAATTTACGTTTTCGAAATTCCCACTTCTTTTCTTTTTTTTCTCGGAAATCATTATTACGTATTAATGAATCTCGCAATATATATATCTCTTAAAAATTTGATCACGTTCATAATACCTACAAATTAGAATGGAACAAGTAAAATGATACTTTGTACTGGTAGAAAAAGGAAGTGATATTTCCTGACCGCTCATTCAGCAGCTGTTGTTGTTGGGTCAGTTAAAGTTAGAAGCAAAGGATTCTTTTGTCGTTTCAATTTGTCCTCTGATTTTGGAGCCACATTTCCCAATTGTTTACTCACGCTTCCATTTTTTTTCTGTAAAAGAAAACTACTGAGATAGCTTTGTCTGTCCAACCTCAGATCTTAAAATGTAATAAGGCTAGAGGGCTGCAAATTGGCATGTTGATCATGCACCCTCCAATCGTCAAGCGTACCAAAATTCAGCCTTTTATCACAAGTAGTATTTATTTTATTTAAAGTTAAGGTTAGCCATGGATTATGCTTCTGGCAGGGCCGACGCACCTTCACGTGAACGCATCTGGGGAGCAGCTGAGCGCTGCCCGGTCATAGCTGACAGTTTCATACTGCAGCACATCGAGAGTTTTATACAGCATTATACGCTGTACAGGAAACTTCTTCAGCGTCTTTTTTACTTGTTTTCCGCTCATCTTAACAAGCTTCTCTATGAACTTCCCCGCGGTGCCGTGCTGATTTGTGCCTTCCCTCGAGTCTATCTCTATGTCCTCATCAGCTTCCTCTGCCTACATCGACAAAAGAAACCTTTTTTGACATTCGTTGCACCTAAAAATGATGTCTTCCCTTACCATAATACTATTTTTACTCTGCCATCACATTGCTAGTGGTACCTCCCGTTAAAACTTCACATTTAACGAAATTTCCAAAATTCTGATGTACCAGAGCTATTACAAGCAGAATTGTATGATCGGGACTCAAGAAGAGCTTGTTGGGGTGGTACGACATATTTTATTCAACACCTGTGACTTGTGAGAATAAGAACAAAAGCAGCTTAGGCGGCTCTGGTAAACTATCCACGTAAAGTGATGACATCCTCACATCTGTCCCGCCATTTTTTCAGAATCTTGGACACGTGACAATGAGTAACTGGTCATAACCAGGGTAGAGAGAGAGAGAGAGAGAGAGAAACCCCGAATGAGTCAGTCTGCTATATTTGAGAAAACTGCAATCGCCTCCTTCGATTCGTCATTTTCACATATTCATGAAACTTCAAAAATCCTGTAGAAGTGCTGAGGTAGTCGAGAATATCAGTGGTAATAATGATTGTGTTAAAGTCAGAATGTAATTCTGTGAGATTTCCCTACCGAAGGAAGTAATCAATTCTGTTCACCTTCCAGACACTTTCTGAATTTGTAACTAGACAAATTAAGTGGTCTTAAGAAATGGCTTGGTAAAGTTGACTGCATTTGGATGGTTTAAAAGAAAACTTCTCTTTAATGTGATGCGTTTAATGAGTCGAGGTTACTGTATAAATGAGTGTCAGGTAAAAGCTCAGAGATTTTGAATGGTGGTGCAAAAATGATACAAGACTGTTAGGTGCAATTACAGTAAAAGGGAATGTCATACCAGTTGTCATTTTAAGAAGGCTCATGCAACGCACCTGACTCACAGGCGAGCCTTTCTCTGCAGAAGAGCCTCTGGAGAAATCCATTTAAGGGTCTCATGTTAGATTCGCTTGTAATCTTTGCAGAAACTAACCCATGAGTAAAATAATGATTTTGAGAGATGTGCACTTCCAAGTTCAATATGAGGGTTGCACCAATTCTAAGTTTCAGGGAGCTGTGACGTGAACATCGGAGATAGCATAGTAGTATCAACAGACCTGTCATGTTTGATTGGCGTTGAACTATGATAATATACATTTAATGCAGCAAGATACGGATTGATATTCAGTGGGGTGTGGTCAAACCTACTTCAGCAGCTCCAAGTATAATATGAAGTCATGGGAATTATTTCCAGAAAGACAATATAATGTACAGTAGCCCTTATGGGTAATGAACGATGATGAAAGCAGAATGGTCATCATATGGATGCTTATGAGGAATACTTTTGACCTCAAGAATATTTAACATGTAGACGACGATCTATTGACCGATAACACAATACATCTGCTATAGGAATAGGAAGAACTAAGGACACGGCTACGTTTTTTCATCAAATATGATAAATGTTATGAAAACTCCCGTGAGACATTATAGTACTACTGCACGACCTCTGAATGAGGGAGAGGATTCAGGTTAACTTATTCTGAAAAAGATTGTGGACAGTTATTGAAATGCAGACCTGAATAACGTCACTGTGAATATTGTTGCAAACAGAAGACTAGTAACCTGCCTTAAAACTCAACGGAATAACTGCAACGATTAAAAGGGAACCGATTACCGCCCCTCGAAGAGCCTTGATGATACGGAAACGACTGGCACAAATTCTCACTTGAAAACAACTCATCCTTAACGAAACAACCGTGAATTGGCCTTCCGGCTACTTATATTGTTTGTTTTTAGATTGTTTGCGGTTTTGCTTCATTTTATTTTCTAACTAATTTTCTTATTTTTTGCTTTCATCTGAAGAGCCACGTTGGAGAACATGCGAAAGTTTCAGTTGTTTTAACGAAGGTACAAATATGCCGCATTGAATCCTTTGACCATTGTGATAACTGCTACAAACACCGTATAACAATCTAGGAACGAACACAGTTATGTAATGGCAAAATTAAGGAACTTGATGATCAATCGAACGATGTATTTGAATGAAAATCAGATTGAATTAATAAATGTGAATAGAAGTACGCCCAAGAATGCAAGTTGAATAGGAGAAAAGACCATCATTTGTATAATCACATTTGACTGCTTCCCTTTGCACCATTTTCAAGCACAAAATAAATTCAGAGGCAAAACTAAGTGATGTGCTGCATCCCTTTTCCCGTATCTGGGCCTGAATCGTAATCGAACGCGTATTTCTCCCTGGCATCTGCTACGGCAGTCAAAATTATTCACAGTTCGTTCTATATTTCCTCTAGAATTCAGTTTGAGGCCGTTCCGCTCCGCACTGCAATAAAATTCACGCTGAATTCTGCACGATCATCGAGTTCTCGATCATTAGGATACGAAAAACTCAATTTGAATAAAACCAGAGTTATTCAAAACGGAATGGAGGCAATTTAGAGAGAGAAAAGTTTTGAAAAATGAGATAAATGACAAATAAAGCGACTGTCATTTCCGATATTTATGCTCAGGGCGTTTCAGAGCAGGACCAAAGCAAACCCCCCCCCCCCCCCCCCCCCCCCAAATCAATAGATGTAGGCAGAATTCTACGATCAAATATCTACGTACAAAACTTGCCATCACGGTTAAAAAATTTAATGACAGATCACTCATAATATGATAACAAAACAAGTCATGGCTACAGGGCAAACAATACATTGGTTTAGTACTTAGATTGGTATTTTGGATGCCATTTGAATGATTAATGATTCTGTTTCAATTGACCCCTCCTCAGAGTAGGGGATTCTGGAACAGACTTCGGGAGATGCTGCGTCGGTTTTAGTGTGAACTTCAAATTTTCTTAATTTCCTCTCCCTCTGCCTTCTGGGACACCACATGGAATATTGGAGTAACATTAATTATTGATTGTAGTTTTCACTAAGAGAAAACTATTGAGATGGCTTTTTCTCTCCGCCCTCAGATCTTAAAAACTACTGAGGCTGTAGGGCTGCAGATTATTATGTTTATCATCCACCCTCTAATCATCAAACATACCAAATTGCAGCCTTCTATACTCAGTAGTTTTTATTTTATTTGGTTAAAGTTAGCCATGATCATGCGTCTGGCACCGCTGTAGGTTCAACAACACAGGCCACCTACGTACCGTGGCTGAGAGTTTCATGTAGCATTATACGCTGTACAGAAATCTCTATTACGCCAAAGAAACTTGTGCACATTTTTTACTTGTTTACATTGTACCCGACACGTTTCACCTCGCTACAGATATCAAAGCATGTCGAGGAAAGATGACTGAAAATACCTTTATTATAGGTCACTTATGTCCTCAAAGGAACGAGTAGGTGGTGACCCAAATGAGCCAGTCAGTCGGCGGCTATAAGTTGTCATATGTGACGCTCAACGACTGTGCATACCTGTAACCCTAACTGAACAGCTGAGAGCATTGTTTCTACCGGCTGAAATGAAAACCTTCAAAGAGCTTCCAAAATTCCTTAATTTCCCTTAACTTCCTTGACAGCTAATAATTTTCCTTGATTTCTTCCTTGATTAATTTTAGTCAGTTATATAAAGAGAAACTGTAGCAGCACATATATTGACTAATATCGAGCAGTTATTTTGAGGGACGGAATGTCACATAACGATAGTAACATGATGACAACACCTTATTCAGGATATTTATTCATAGAAATAGTAATACGTACTCGGATATTCTCAGCAGTGATAATGAAGGACTTTCCTTGTTAATCAACAAATTATTTCCAGCAGTGAAGCATCAAATTTTAATTTTCAATTGTTGTTGCTACATCCCACCACAGTCTCTCCCACCATGATTTGAAGGCAAGATTTATCATCCATGTGTCTAAAAGCTTTTGCTCAAATTCCATTTTGTTTCTTAACGGGATACGCTTTTCCATATTGCTCTCGCTGTTACCGGTCTTATCTGTTGCCATCTGAAATAAAAAAAAAATAGTGATCAATTCTCCATCGCATGACCAGACAATGTCATTATCATATGCAGTTAGATCAGTAAATTAAATCATAGAGTTGATAACACGGTTGAAATTAGCCAATGGATTCAAATTTTATCATTAGTATGACTGTTTCCCTGTATTAGTGACTACCGGGGAGAAAGATTGGAGAATTCACATGCAAGTAATGACAAAACTTTATTTTTTCTGAAAGAAGCAATGACTGACTGAGCTTGGTAGCACTAACTAGAGTTACTAGACAAATAGGGACCAAGGCTTCTTGTGTGAGGTGACAATAGGGAACGTGTATTAATTCAGTTTACAGACTTAGACAAGTGACATTGTGCGCGCGCACTTGCAGTCACGGGTGACCAGGATCGAACGATTAAAATCATACAGTTAGTAATGCAACGAAACATATTAATACCAAGAAGCTTATAATACTTTCCGACGTTCAGTTGTATAATTTAGCCAGTGGCATATAATATCTGAGTTTCTCAAATGTATCATCTACATATTTTATTCAAGATTTTGACAAATTCTTTAGGAAAATCGTATTCTCAAGAATATTTTTGGAATGTATCAGGATTCCTTGACAATCTCTGGGTAAACAAAAATATCCCCGAAAATTCCTTAATTTATCTCATTCCTTGGAATTCCCCGTGAAGACCCGAAAATTCCTTGATTTACCTAATTCCTTGGAATTCTCTGTGATGACCTGAAATTTCTATGATATACCTCATTCATTAGAATTCTCCGTGACGACCCAAAAATTCCTTGATTTACCTCATGCTTGGAATTCTATGTGAAGACCTGAAAACTCATTGATTTACCTCATTCCTAGGAATTCAGCCTGACGCCCCAAAAATTTCTTGATTTACCTCATTTCTTGGAATTCTCTGTGACGACCCGAAAAATCCTTGATTTACCTCATTCCTTGGAATTCTCCGTGACGACCCAAAAATTCCTTGATTTACCTCATTCCTTGGAATTCTCTTTGACGACCCAAAATTTCTATGATGTACCTCATTCCATGGAATTCTCCCTGATGACCCGAAAATTCTGAGATTTACATAATTCCTTGGAATTCTCTGTGACGACCCAAAAATTCCTTGATTTACCTCAATCCTAGGAATTCTCAGTCATGACCCGAAAATTCCGAGATTTACATCATTCCTATTAATTCTCTGTGACGACCCAAAATTTCTATGATTTACCTCATTCCTTGGAATTCTCCGTGGCGACTCAAAATTCCTTGATTTACCTCATTCCTTGGAATTCTCCATAACGACCCGAAAATCCCTTGATTTACCTCATTCCTTGGAATTCTCTGTGACGACCCGAAATTTCTATGATTTACCTCATTCCTTGGAATACTCTGTGAGGACCCAAAAATTCCTTGATTTACCTCATTCCTTCGAATTCTCACTGACGACCCGAAATTCCTTGATTTACCTTATTCCTTGGAATTCTCCATAACGACCCCAAACTTCCTTGATTTACCTCATTCTTTGGAATTCTCCATAACGACCCAAAAATTCCTTGATTTAAATCATTCCTTGGAATTCTCCCTGACGACCCAAAATTCCTTGATTTACCTCGTTCCTTGGAATTCTCCATAAAGACCCCAAACTTCGTTGATTTAACTCATTCCTTGGAATTCTCCATAACGACCCAAAAATTCCTTGATTTAACTCATTCCTTGCAATTCTCTGTGACGACCCGAAATTCCTTGATTTACCTCATTCCTTGGAATTCTCCATAACCACCCAAAAATCCCTTGATTTACCTCATTCCTTGGAATTCTCTATGGCTATCCAAAAATTACTTGATTTACCTCATTCCTTGGAATTCTCCCTGATGACCCAAAAATTCCTTGATTTACCTCATTCCTTGGAATTCTCCATAACGACCAGAAAATTCCTTGATTTACCTCATTCCTTGGAATTCTCCATGACGACCCAAAATTTCTATGACTTACCTCATTCCTTGGAATTCTCTGTGACGACACAAAATTTCTATAATTTACCTCATTCCTTGGAATTCTCTGTGATGACCTGAAAATTCCTTGATTTACCTAATTCCTTGGAATTCTCCGTGACAACCCGAAAATTCCTTGATTTACCTCATTCCTTGTAATTCTCAGTGACAACCCGGAATTTCTATGATTTACCTCATTCCATGGAATTCTTCGTGATGACCTGAAAATTAATTGATTTACCTCTTTCCTTGGAATTCTCTGTGATAACACACAGATTCCTTGATTTACCTCATTCCTTGTAATTCTCCATTACGACCGGAAAATTCCTTGATTTACCTCATTCCTTGGAATTCTCTGTGGCTACCTGAAAAATCCTTGATTTACCTCATTCCTTGGAATTCTCTGTGGCGACCCGAAATTTGTATGATTTACCTCATTCCTTGGAATTCTCCCTGATACTCGAAATTCCTTGATTTACCTCATTCCTTGGAATTCTCTGTGGTGACCCGAAATTTCTATGATTTAACTCATTCCTTGGAATTCTCCCTTACGACCAAAAATTCCTTGATTTACCTCATTCCTTGGAATTCTCCATGGCTACCCAAAAGTTCCTTAATTTACCTCATTCCTTGGAATTCTCCCTGACGACCCAAAAATTCCTTTATTTTCCTCATTCATTAGAATTCTCCATAATGACCCGAAAATTCCTTGATTTACCTCATTCCTTGGAATTCTCCGTGACAACCCAAAAATTCCTTGATTTACCTCGTTCCTTGGAATTCTCTATGACGACCAGAAAATTTCTTGATATACCTCATTCCTTGGAATTGTCCGTGACGACCCAAAATTTCTATGATTTACCTCATTCCTTGGAATTCTCTATCACGACCCGAAAATTCCTTGATTTACCTCATTCCTTGGAATTCTCCATTACGACCCAAAAATTCCTTGATTTACCTCATTCCTTGGAATTCTCTGTGGCGACCCAAAATTTCTATGATTTACCTCATTCCTTGGAATTCTCCATAACGACCCAAAAATTCCTTGATTTACCTCATGCTTTGGAATTCTCCATGACTACCCAAAAATTCCTTGATTTACCTCATTCCTTGGAATTCACCGTGACGACCCTAAATTTCTATGATTTACCTCAATCCTTGGAATTCGCCCTGACGACCCGAAATTCGTTGATTTACCTCATTCCTTGGAATTCTCTATAACCACCCAAAAATTCCTTGATTTACCTCATGCCTTGGAATTCTCCATAACCACCCAAAAATTCCTTGATTTACCTTATTCCTCGGAATTCTCCCTGACGACCCAAAACTTCCTTGATTTAACTAATTCCTTGGAATACTCCGTGACGACCCAAAAATTACTTTATTTATCTCATTCCTTGGAATTCTCTGTGACGACCCAAAAATTCCTTTATTTACCTCATTCCTTGGAATTCTCCCTGACGACCCAAAAATTCCTTTATTTACCTCATTCCTTGGAATTCTCTGTGACGACCCAAAAATTCCTTTATTTACCTCATTCCTCGGAATTCTCCTTGACGACCGGAAAATTCCTTTATTTACCTCATTCCTTGGAATTCTCCATGACGACCCAAAAATTCCTTTATTTACCTCATTCCTTGGAATTCTCCGTAACGACCCAAAAATTCCTTTATTTACCTCATTCCTTGGAATTCTCCGTGACGACCCGAAAATTCCTTGATTTACCTCATTCCTTGGAATTCTCCGTGACGACCAGAAAATTCCTTGATTTACCTCATTCCTTGGAATTCTCTGTGACGACCCAAAAATTCCTTTATTTATCTCATTCCTTGGAATTCTCCTTCTTCACCCAAAAATTCCTTGATTTACCTCATTCCTTGGAATTCTCCGTGATGACCCGAAAATTCCTTGATTCACCTCATTCCTTGGAATACTCCGTGATGACCCAAAAATTCCTTTATTTATCTCATTCCTTGGAATTCTCTGTGACGACCAGAAAATTCCTTGATTTACCTCATTCCTTGGAATTCTCTGTGACAACCCAAAATTTCTATGATTTACTTCATTCCTTGGAATTCTCCGTGACGACCCGAAAATTCCTTGATTTACCTCATTCCTTGGAATTCTCTGTGACGACCCGAAATTTCTATGATTTACCTCATTCCTTGGAATTCTCCATGACGGCCTGAAAAATCCTTGAGTTACCTCATTCCTTGGAATTCTCCGTGACGAGCTGAAATTTCTATGATTTACCTCATTCCTTCAAATTCTCCGTGTGACCCCAAAATTCCTTTATTTACATCATTTCTTGGAATTCTCCATAACGACCCAAAAATTCCTTGATTTACCTCATTCCTTGGAATTCTCCGTGATGACCTGAAAATTAATTGATATTCCTCATTCCTTAGAATTCTCCGTGATGACCTGAAAATTAATTGATTTTCCTCATTCCTTGGAATTCTCCGTGATGACACACAGATTTCTTGATTTACCTCATTCCTTGGAATTCTCCATTATGACCCAAAAATTCCTTTAATTACCTCATTCCTTGGAATTCTCTGTGGCGACAAGGAATTTCTATGATTTGCCTCATTCCTTGGAATTCTCCCTGACGACCCAAAATTCCTTGATTTACCTCTTTCCTCGGAATTCTCTGTGACGACCCGAAATTTCTTTGATTTACCTCATTCCTTGGAATTCTTCCTGAAGACCCGAAATTCCTTGATTTACCTCATTACATGGAATTCTCCATGGCTACCCAAAAATTCCTTGATTGACCTCATACCGTGGAATTCTCTGTGACGACCCAAAAATTTCTTTATTTATCTCATTTCTTGGAATTCTCCGTGACCGTGCATCCTTGATTTACCTCCCATTCCTTGATTCTCAGTGACCGACCCAAAAATTCTTGATTTATCATTCCTTGGAATACTCCGTGACAACCAGAAAATTCCTGATTTATTCATCCTTGAATTCTCGTGATGACCAAAAAATTCCTTGATTTACCTCTTCCTTGGAATTCTCCGTGACGACAAATTTCTATGATTTATTAAAATTCCTTGGATTCTCCCTGACGGCCTGAAAATTCCTTGATTATCATTGGAATTGGATCTGTGATGACCAAAAAAATGTCCTGATTTACCTCATTCCTTGGAATTCTCTGTGACGACCCGAAATTTCTATGATTTACTTCATTCCTTGGAATTCTCCCTGACGGCCTGAAAATTCCTTGATTTACCTCATTCCTTGGAATTCTCTGTGATGACCCAAAATTTCTATGATTTACCTCATTCCTTGGATTTCTCCGTGAAGAGCCGAAATTTCTATGATTACTTCATTCCTTGAATTATCCCTGACGGCCTCTGGAAAATTCACCTTGATTTAAACTCATTCTTGGGAATTCTCTTGATGACCCAAATTTCTAATTGAGTTACCTCATTCCTGGAATTCTCCGTGACGAGCCGAAATTTCTATGATTTACCTCATCTCTTTGAATTCTGGTGTACCCAAAATTCCTATTTACCTCCATCCTTGGAATTGTACATAACGACCCGCAAATCCTTTGTTTACCTCTTCCTTGGAATTCTCCGTGATGACCTGAAAATTAATTGATTTTCATCATCCTTGGAATTCCCGGGAGACACACAGATTTTTTATCACCTCACTCCTTGGAATTCTCTGTGATGACCGAAAATTTCTATGATTTACCTCATTCCGTGGAATTCTCCTAACGACCGAAATTTCTATGATTTACCTCATTCCTTGAATATCAAATGTACCCCAAGATTCCTTTATTTACCTAATCCTTGGAATTTCTCCAATAAGACCCGAAAATCCTTGATTTACTATTCCTTGAATCCCCGATGGATGACCTCTGAAAATTAATGATTTCCTCATTCCTTGGAATTTTCCGTGATGACACAAAGAGTTCCTTGAGTTACCTAATGTCTGGGAATTCGCCATTGAACTATCCAAAAATTCCTTGGATTTACCTCATTCATTGGAATACGCCGTGACGACCAAAAAATTCTCTTATTATCTCATTCCTATGAATTCTCCGGACGACCAAAAAAATCCTTGATTACCTCATTCCTTGGAATTCTCTGTGACGGACCCAGAGTTCATGATTTACTTCATTCCTTGGAAATTCTTCCAGACGGCTGAAAATTACCTGATTTACATCATTCTTGGTCTCAGTGTGACCTTGAAAATTAATTGATTTTCATCATTCCTTGGAATCTCCGTGATGACACACAGATTCTGATTTACCTCATTCCTTGAATTTCCATTACTACCCAAAAAAATTCCTTGATTTACCTCATCCTTAGAATAACTCGTGACCCCGGACCCATTTCCTATATTTTATCTCCAATCCTTGAATTCTCCGTGGACGACAAAAGAAAATTCTTCATTGGAACTCATTTCTTGGATTCCTTCTGTGACCGACCTTGGAATTTCTATGATTGGTTTTACCTCATCCTTGGAATTCTCCCGTGATGACCCACGAATTTACCTATTCTTGATTTACCTCATTCCATTGGAATTCTCTGTGGACGACCCAAAAATTTCTTAATGATTTTACCTCCATTCCTGGATCTCCGTGACGACCCGCCATTTCTATTTGGATACCTCATTCCTTGGAATTCTCCAAGTGACGACCCGAAAAATTCGAGAAAATTTACCTCATTTCCTTTGGACCTTCATCCTTGGTGATGACCCAAAATCTAAATGATTTACCTCATTCCTTGGAATTTCCCCTTTCTAGATTTAACCTACCCATTCCTGGATTTACCCTCATTTCCCTAGAATTACTCGTGACGACCGAAAAATTCCTTGATTTACCCTCATTCCTTGAATTCTCTGTGAGACCCAAAATTCTATTTTAATTCTCCCATTCCGGAATTCTGCATCACAACCCAAAAATTTCCTTGATTTTACCTCATTCCTTGGAATTTCTCCCCCGTGACGACCCGAAAATTCCTTGATTTACTCATTCCTGGAATACTCCGGATGAACCCAAAAATTCCTTTATTTAATATCATTCCTTGGAATTCTCCGTGACGACCAGAAAATTCCTTGATTTACCTCATTCCTTGGAATTCTCTGTGACGATCCGAAATTTCTATGATTTACTTCATTCCTTGGAATTCTCCCTGACGACCCAAAATTTCTATGATTTACCTCATTCCTTGGAATTCTCCAGACGGCCTGAAAATTCCTTGATTTACCTCATTCCTTGGAATTCTCTGTGACGAGCTGAAATTTCTATGATTTACCTCATTCCTTGGAATTCTCTGTGTGACCCATAATTCCTTTATTTACCTCATTCCTTGGAATTCTCCATAACGACCCAAAAATTCCTTGATTTACCTCATTCCTTGGAATTCTCCGTGATGACCTGAAAATTAATTGATTTTCCTCATTCCTTAGAATTCTCCGTGATGACCTGAAAATTAATTGATTTTCCTCATTCCTTGGAATTCTCCGTGATGACACACAGATTTCTTGATTTACCTCATTCCTCGGAATTCTCTGTGACGACCCGAAATTTCTTTGATTTGCCTCATTCCTTGGAATTCTCCCTGACGACCCAAAATTCCTTGATTTACCTCTTTCCTCGGAATTCTCTGTGACGACCCGAAATTTCTTTGATTTGCCTCATTCCTTGGAATTCTTCCTGAAGACCTGAAATTCCTTGATTTACTTCATTCCATGGAATTCTCCATGGCTACCCAAAAATTCCTTGATTTACCTCATACCTTGGACTTCTCTGTGACGACCCAAAAATTCCTTTATTTATCTCATTCCTTGGAATTCTCCGTGACGACCCAAAAATTCCTTTATTTACCTCATTCCTTGGAATTCTCCATTACGACCCAAAAATACCTTGATTTACCTCATTCCTTGGAATTCTCCGTGACGACCCAAAAATTCCTTTATTTATCTCATTCCTTGTAATTCTCTGTGACGACCAGAAAATTCCTTGATTTACCTCATTCTTTGGAATTCTCTGTGACGACCCGAAATTTCTATGATTTACTTCATTCCTTTGAATTCTCCCTGACGACCCAAAATTTCTATTGATTTACCTCATTCCTTGGAATTCTCCATGACGGCCTGAAAATTCCTTGATTTACCTCATTCCTTCGAATTCTCTGTGATGACCCGAAATTTCTATGATTTACCTCATTCCTTGGAATTCTCCGTGACGAGCCGAAATTTCTATGATTTACCTCATTCTTTGGAATTCTCCGTGTGACCCCAAAATTCCTTTATTTACCTCATTCCTTGGAATTCTCCATAACGACCCGAAAATTCTTTGATTTACCTCATTCCATGGAATTCTCCGTGATGACCTAAAAATTAATTGATTTTCCTCATTCCTTGGAATTCTCCATGATGACACACAGATTTCTTGATTTACCTCATTCCTTCGAATTCTCTGTGATGACCCAAAATTTCTATGATTTACCTCATTCCTTGGAATTCTCCGTGACGAGCCGAAATTTCTATGATTCACCTCATTCCTTGGAATTCTCTGTGTGACCCCAAAATTCCTTTATTTACCTCATTCCTTGGAATTCTCCATAATGACCCGAAAATTCCTTGATTTACCTCATTCCTTGGAATTCTCCGTGATGACCTGAAAATTAATTGATTTTCCTCATTCCTTGGAATTCTCCGTCATGACACACAGATTTCTTGATTTACCTCATTCCTTGGAATTCTCCATTACGACCCAAAAATTCCTTGATTTACCTCATTCCTTGGAATACTCCGTGACGACCCAAAAATTCCTTTATTTATCTCATTCCTTGGAATTCTCTGTGACAACCAGAAAATTCCTTGATTTACCTCATTCCTTGGAATTCTCCCTGACGACCCGCCAAAATTTCTTTTATGATTTCCACCCTCATTCCTTTGGAATTCCTTTCCATGACGGCCTGAAAATTCCTTGATTTACCTCATTCCTTGGAATTCGCTTCTCCGTTGATGACCTGAAAAATTAATTGGATTTTCCTCATTCCTGTTGGAAGTTCTCCGTGATGACACACAGAATTTCTTGATGTTTACTCCATTCCTGGAATTCTCCATTACGACCCGAAAATTCCTTGATTTACTCCACCGGAAAATCATTCCTTGGAATTTACCTCATTCCTTGGAATTCTCTGTGACGACCCGAAATTTCTTTGATTTACCTCATTCCTTGGAATTCTTCCTGAAGACCCGAAATTCCTTGATTTACCTCATTCCATGGAATTCTCCATAGCTACCCAAAAATTCCTTGATTTACCTCATTCCTTGGAATTCTCTGTGACGACCCGAAAATTCCTTTATTACCTCATTCCTCGGAATTTTCCGTGACGACCCGAAAATTCCTTGATTTACCTCGTTCCTTGGAATTCTTTGTGACGACCCGAAAATTTCTTAATTTACCTCGTTCCTTGGAATCCTCTGTGACGACCAGAAAATTCCTTGATTTACGTCATTCCTTGGAATTGTCCGTGATGACCCTAAAATTCCTTGATTCAAAGACAATTCCTTGAGAATGGAAGGACTGTCACAGTGAAAGGAATTGTGTCCGTTTGTTCATGAGTTTTACCATTTCAATAAAAACCATTTTTAACGACTTTAGCCTTCAATTGTAGTGTCGACAAAACTGCAACATTAATTTGATCTAATCGACTTTCTTTAATTCAGTCTCATTTCGTACGAGAATAAGTATTATTTACCTTCACAACATTAATGATATATGAATGTATTTTACTCGGCTCTCCTTGGAATTGCATTTTATTAGCCCCGCGACCATCCTTTGGGCAGGGCTGTGACTAACAACCTCACCTCATAATTAGTCTCTTCAAACCGCAAGATAACATTTCGCAACATCAGAAATCAAGTATGAAAATAATTCTGCTGAAAACAACCATATCATAACAAATTATATGCGATGGCCACTATCTCGGCCCTGCTTACACTTAAATTCGTACCTTAGTAACTCTGTTCTTTAAAAGGACAGTTTTAACAGGATTAGTTCGCAGCATCACACCAAAGAACTATCAAATATTTCTGCTCAATTACGGTTCCTCAGAGAGAGTTATGGCCAGTGACATAACAGAGAGTCGACAAAAGAAGACACATCAGGCAGCAGAGAGTGACCGTGTGTGTGAGTGTGTGAATGTGTGAATGTGTGGGCGTGTGTACACGTGTGGGATCCCTGGATGCCCAAAACACCGGAGATGAAACATTACGTCGGGTGATTTACAGTACACCCTTCAACTGTTCAAGCCATGACTGGGTGGTTGGGCTAATCTCTCTCTCTCTCTCATATGTTTTCCAGGTGTTAATTTGTGAACATAACAATGATAGTAATAGTGATGGCAAGAGTGATAAGACTGCATCGTTTCATGCAAGCAAAGCTGAAGCAAAATCAGAGACATTAAATATGAGTGAATAAAGTCTCAGGTACATCAAAAATTCTTTTCATGATCGAAATTCCAAAATCATTATTCATGTCTGCAAGCAAAGGTGAAAATAACCAACGTGAACGGATAAATGGTCCCACCCCTGGCACACATATAGCGTGTGTACATGCGCTTCATTTACGCATGTCTATGAAGAACTGACGCATGAGACACAGTGACAGAGTGTAGGGTTTCACCTTGTTAAGCGAAATTGTCATATGAAGGGGAAGAAACTCTAGGACAGAAAAGATTCATTTCAAAGGCATAGTGCGCACATATGAGTAAATGCTGAATGCAGAGAGATGCAGGACGTAGAGACGAGTATAAGATAAACGTTAATAGAAATTGATAAAGAGAACCGAAACAGATTAGCCTCCGATTCGTGGTGATTGTTCAATTGCCGAGGCTAATGGCGGTGCAGAAGATATTACACTGTCATCAAAGAGTAGCAATAAGGCAATATGAAAGTCAGTCAGGGGACTCGGTGACAGTATTGCCCTCAAAACCGGACGGCGTTTAATGTTAGGAGGGTCAGTGATTGTGCGGGTCCGACTTTCTATAAATTGACCAGTGGTCTACAGCGTCCGCCCTCGAAGAGGAGCGAGAGACAGGCAGAGATAATAATGAAAACTTTAAAATTACTAGAATTGAAATGACGTCGAAAATCTTTGAAAGGTGACCTCTCTAATCATAGATTAAAATATAGTGTAATGAAAAAATGAAATGAAGTACTTTTGTGATGTGTGATGTAGAGGCATGAAAACTTTAAGTTTGGTGGAATGACTAAACTTGCATATTAGAATCTACGTCATAATGTAAGATGATAAAGAGGTTTCAGCAAAGGGACCTCCCGATTCCCGCACTGAGCGAGGATCAGTTACATCACCGTCGTCGTTGCCGAGGTAGTTTCAGCTTCTCGTGTAAACGCCGCCGGTTGGATAGAAGAGAATGGAGATCGCAAGGAAGTGCATTAGTCTCCTTTTTCACCTCTTTGGTTACAGTTATCTTTAATAATCTACTTATTTTCTCCGAATCACCTACCTGTGTCCCCCAAATCTGCTTTGAATAACCCACTTCTTTATTTCGCACTGTTCGTATTTGAACACCGATAGCTAGATAGAGCAATGGTTATTCCAGAATGAAGAAACGAAGACTGGCATGACCAGCAAAATCGTAATTGGCCACTGAAAAAGGGATATACAAATCAAATAAAAAAAAACAATTACTGGACTTTCTTTGGTGACGACGAACCAGACAAAGGCACGTTTAAGTATCATGGCAAGATAAAGTAATGCACAGTTCAGCATTTAGAAGTCAGTGTTTTCTAATACTATTTTGTAAGAATGTGACTATGTGCACAAAACGACCAAGGTAGTGACAATGGCATGCAGTAATGACCTTTTGACATTAATGTTCACAGCAAAATTTTTTAAATAAACCGAGAGCAGCAATATTGCCAGGAACTGACAAGAATCCAAACGAAATGAGAATGGTAGTGGTCTGATGCCTTCTTCTTACAACACAACTGTTGGTCTTGCAGATAAGATAGTTTAATATCCATTATTACCCCCCTCGAATTTGAAATGAGTTGAATGTTACCCTTTAAACAGAGATCTGGAGAAAATTGTCGAATAATATAATCAGTGGGGTTGATCACAACATAGTTCATTGTGCATTCGTTGCTGCATTCATAACTGAGTTGTTTATGGCAACTGGCAATACCTGGTGTTATCACTGAGTCAGTGATTTCTTTTTACAAAACCTCGAGAGTGTGTGTGTGTCACTAACTTTGCAGTGTTATCACCACATTCTGTTCAAAAGCACGAGAATCACACTGCCCAGTATAGGAAGTGTTTCATCCCCAAAATTTACCATAGAACGATGAAACAGGGTTCTCTATTTTGTACAGCCGTGGTCGTGAATTTGAGATGATGTAAGGTAACTTTGAAACACATTTGCCCCTTCCTTTAATTTTCTGGTTATTTCTCAACTGTTCCATTTCCATGTGGACATTTAATTTCTTTACCTTTTTTTCTTTTTTGGTTTTATTGATATCGTACTCTGCTTTTTTCTTGGTTTTCTCGTTCATTGGTCGATTTAGTCTGTGAAAGTTAATTCTGTATCCTTGAGACCCCATTTTGGCTCATTAGTATGAGTGGATGCAAGTCATAATTCATGATGGCAATAATGAGACGTAGATCTCTGATGAGAAGAAAAATCCTTTAATCTTTCTATCGGAAAGAGCAGTGCATATGGAGATCTACCACAAATATGATTTCAGTATCCCAGAAAAAGGCTGGTCTATATAAATCTGGAAGGACTGTTCAGACGACTTACCCCAACCATAATGTGGCCCCTCCAAACATGTCACTATTTATTATTAAACTTGCATTGCTAAATTAACCGTTTTAGGTAATAAACTTCATATAGATTCAAGCTGATACATGTAAGCACCTCGCAAGTAAACCATAGCATTGATGGGGAAAGCCTAATATTCTTCCGATAGGTAACAGGAAGAAATCGCTAGTTGGTACACATTTCTTTTTGGCCTCTCTTAACGCCTACCACCAATGAAAGCTCCGCATGATGCATGTGTGTGTGTGTGTGTGTGTGTGTGTGTGTGTCTTGCAACATACGGCCTTCCTTCAAGAAGCAGTCGTTTATTCGTTTTCTGAATAATTTTGCTTATTACTATCCTTCTCATAAATACATGTATGAAGGTCAGGACGATAAAGGATAAATGCTGATTTTCCGTAGATAAGAACATGACACTAACAAGCTTACATGCCATAGGCTTTCCCTAATTTTGCAAAAAATACGTCTAAAGCTTCAGGCTCATAATTCATGTTACTCCATACAGCTTTATTAGAAAAAGCTAATGTTATTTCAATTGTGCTCATTTAGTTTACTGTACAGTACGTCGTTGCGTGGAAATCAGCTAACACCTAATAGTTAACTATACCTTGGGAAATCAAAAATTCTCCTAAAGATCTTCCAGGCTGCATATATGAAATTCCTTGCAAAAAGTGTGATAATGTCTATTACGGACAAACCGGTAAATCTCTTTCACAACGTCTCAAACAGCACCAATATTCTGTGAGAACTGGGCAAATATCGAATGCATAATTTGTACATATGAGAGATTTAGATCATCCTATTAACTGGAGTCAAGCAAGAGCCTTAATCTCATGTAATGACACAGTTGAAAGGAATATAACGAATAAGTTCTAAATTTAAGTCTTGGTTTTTTTTAAACTTAATGCCTTCATAATGAAAAAAGTTGTAGATAAATATAAGCAACAAAATTAATATATTCAGTTTTTACATGTTTTGGACTGTACGGATTCTTTGTAGTTTCTGTTAGGGTTAAATCTATGTTTAGGTTTGTGATCGTGTGATATCCGATAATCCTGACTTATCTCTTTAATTTTTACCTTTCTGACAATTAACCATCTGGTATTCTTGATCTTGTTGTTTACCTGATAACTTTCTCTCCAACCGTATTTCATTCGTTCTTTGACAATGTCTTAGTAAAGACGAAAGCGCTTGGATTTCTGACCATCATTTTCCCGTGGTATTCGCTTATTTAATAAAGTCACGTGCATCTTACTTTGATTTTTTAAGCATATATATATATATAATTATTATATATATATATGATATATATATATATCTATATATATATATATATATTATATATATATATAGATATATATATATGGGGATACAATCCACAATGAAGTAAATTCCTCTTGTAGTTTAAATATATATTACTTGTATAGGATTAAAGCTTTCGACCATCAACTGTGGTCTTGTTCACTTTAGTGAACAAGACCACAGTTGATGGTCGAAAGCTTTAACCTATACAAGTAATATATATTTTAAACTACAAGAGGAATTTACTTCATTGTGGATTGTATCCCCATTTACTTAGAGGTACGACATAGTACCTGGCTTCTGCATATATATATTATTTATTATATATTATATATATAAGATATATAATAATATATATATATTTATATATATAGAGATATATACAGATATATAATATATATATATAATTATAATTACTATATATATATTATATATATATATATAACGTGAGCTGTTTCATCCAACAGTGTTGTAGCTCTCAAGAAAGAATGAAGATGACAACGATCACAATCATATTCACATTAAGTAGGTAAATCGTCGATAGACCCTATGATCAGAAAACTTCCACAAACTAAGAACCTCACAGACCTACACAGATGCGTTACTCATCTCTACAGTTTCCACCCTTTTTCTTTCATACACACTCAACATCTAAAAATCCTTCGTACATTCCACCCTTGGCTTCCATAGACACTGCGGATGTCCTCTGATTCTTTTGCATTTATCCTATCTGCTGTCTTGCATTATTCTGCTACTCTGTGACTCATCTGCGCTCATATCCTTCCATCATCCTTCCTCAGATGTCTCACATCACCTATTCCATAAAGATATTACAGCCACGGAAATATGACACACCCATGTCTCAGATCTATTTTTGTGCTGAACTAATAAATAACTCCACTCCAACAAACTTCAAGTCATTTGACATGGCTCCAGGCGTACCACGTTGTACCAACATGACAGCAACTGTGTGGGCACTGGGTACATCTGTGTGGTGCTGAGCAGCTCCCCTGTTCCCGCCTCACACTACGTGGGTTTCCTTGTGGTTGGGAGCCTGCGTGGCAACTGCCCCGCTCGTTTACAACCCTGTACAACCTGGCAATGCTGTTGGACCAGCCAGCATCTCTGTATCTCCAGAACGCCCTTCATGATGCCCAAGGGCCTCACTAAGAGACCAAGAAAGTGGGCATTCAAGCATCAGCACTGAAGGACATCGCCAAGATCTCTCTTCCATCCTCCAGCTTCCTTGAGAACTTGTAGTGAAACTGTGCCACTGAACGGATCCTTCAGGGGATGCAATGTGGTCTCTAAGGATGTGTGCATTGATCCTTGGCATTCCTTGTTAGTGTTGCAGGCCATGGTTGCAAGGGCATCTCTTAGGGGCGGATCACTCCTCTAGGGACCAGGTATGTGCTCATGTGTGATGGGGGCCTCCTCATCTCCTTCCAGTCTGTGTGGATTTCTATTTATTATAAGATTATGGAGAACACATGTGGCCATCACTACTGCCTCTGCACAGTCAGGCCTGAGACATATTGCCATGTGGAATACTCTAAACCTTTTGGCCAGAATCCCGAAGGCACTCTCAATCATCCGGCTAGCCCTACTTAACCTGTAGTTATATATGCGTTCCTCCTTGGACAGGCATCTTTTGTGGTAAGTCTTCGTAAGATAGTTCCAGAGAGGAAAGGCATCATCACCCACTAGGAATTAGTCTATAGGACATCTATTTGTTGCAAATGGTAGGGCTCCAGGTTGAGGAAGGTTTGCTTTCTGTGTCACCAGCAATTCACAAATGAGGTTGATGTAAGTCAGTAACGCACGTTATGCATATGGTATACGTACAATGGTGTTACATACTTTGCCACGAACTGCCTGCAGGTGTGCAGCTGTTTATCGGGCCGGTTCTGGTAAGTGTCACATTATGCCTGCATAGTGCATGCACTTGCAGTGTACTATAATACACTTGCTTTACGCACACTGGTCCATGTCACATATTCAGCTGCTCGTGGCTATTTCACCACACTTGCTAACGTTTCACATATGCAAGCATACGCCGCCTTGGTATGGGAATGTGTGACTGTAGCATAAGACAAGCAGGAAGTGGACTCTATTAAGGGTGTAGTAGCTCTGAGGTATCACCATCTACTTTCCACAGCTTGACATCTTTCCACTGTTACAAGACCTCATTTTCGTTGTGAGCATGGATAGGGTGGTTCATACCTTTATTTATCAAGGGCACGCATGTGAAATGTGGCCATACACATGGTGAAATAGCCACGATCAACTGGATACAGGACACAGACCGATGTGCGTAAAGCAAGTGTATTGTAGTACGCCGCAAATGTACACATGCGCAAGCATGGCGTGACGTTTACCGGAACTGGCCCAACAAGTATTATGTGGCAGAGCAAGTAGCACCAACGTACATTTACCGTTTGTGTAACGTTGCTGCATTACAGCCTTACGTCAACCTTACAATGTCCCCATGTACTGCAGTGGTTAAGCCTCAACTATAAAAGGGTCAGATTGCACACATGTGATTGCAGTCACTGTCAGCTCACAGCAACCAACAATGCCAAGGAGCAATGCAAAATGCTGAAAGAATATTTTTCATCACCTGTAGGTTCTGTTCATTGGTTGGAGAACATGATTTAGTTACTTTCCTCTATACTTTATTGTTTATCTCCCTGTATTTACTTAAAGGGGAACTTCTGGTTGCATTTTAGCTGTTCAGTATGTAGTATTATTCCATTTAAATACCCCTGGTGAAAAATGTTTTTTGAAATGGGCGTTTTCTTATTTTTTACAACCAATTTCCTATTGCATCATGGGCGCAGCCATTTGTGTGTGGCTCATCTGTTATGCGTGACGTCATGTTGCAGTAGGCTCAGACAGGTGGAACTATTTTGAGGGCACAGCATCTCCAGATAATATCGGTTTGGTTTGTATCTGTAAGCTGAAAATATATGATTGAAATGGTGAATAAAAAAGTAGCCTGAAGTAGGCCTAGTTAGGCATATACAGCCGTAAATTCTAAAACCCCATTAATTAAAGTAGTTATAAAGGACTAAGTGAAGGCCCTCACCAATTCATGGACACATACACACACACGTCTAGAAAACTGCCATTCACCCCATCACACCACGCACATGGCGATTGACAAGAATAAATTTCAATTCAAATGCATACAAGTGGAGGCACCATAGTATAGATAGCGGTAGATAGCCTCCCTATCTTCGTCGGTACCGTGGTCTGTTCAGAGGGAAATTAAGCTCCCAAAACATATCATATAAATTTCATAGCCATACCTAATAACCCGTTCCTAATGTCGCCTTTTAAATCTGTTGGTAAGAAATATTCCGAACAGACAACGGTTAGTTTTGTAGGTTGAAAAGTTTGAAGTTGATATCCTCCCTTTGAAGAGCCATCAGGCAGCGACTTGATTTATCTCTATTTGACGGAATCCTGTGGAACGATATGCCTTTTGGACACTTCCCAGAAGTATTGGCACAACCAAATGCCATACAGGTTGACATAATTGACACTATTTGAATGAAAATTTACCTAAAACACGAGGGCAATACCGAGGACGAATGCAATACAATATGCGTGCTTATCTGAGCTTGTTATTGTGAGGCGACCACGGCACTACGTCATCAGTACTAATCCGCCAAATGGCAACATAGTCGAATCCTGGATAAATGGCGCTCTCCATTGAAGTACCTCGGCGCCACTATGAAATTAATTGTGAAAAAAAAAAAATTGGGATTACGTACAGATTCGAGCAGTCTCATTTTTAACTTATTAAAAGTTGTTTGACGAAATTTAATGACTGTTAACCAGAAGTTCCCCTTTAAATATTTGTCCATGTATTTAGTTCGAATTACAATATTATTAGCGTACTATTTTCCAGTTTTCTGGCCCCTTCGTAATATTTACCTAACATTGAACTTCTGCTATACTAATTCTATGTTTTTGACATTTTCTTCTCTTCATTATTTGTTAAAATGCATTCAACTTTGTATGGTAGGAGAACAAGATTTGGTTACTTTCCTGTATTCTTTATTGTTTACCTCACTGTATTTACTTAAATATTTGTTAATGTATTTAGTTTGAATTACAATATTATTTGTGAACTGTATTCTAGTTTTTTTAGAACCTTCGTAATATTTACTTAACATTGATTTTCTGATATGCTATTATTGAAATTTTCTTCTCTCCGATGTTTGTTACATTGTATTCGACTTGATTATTCCTTATATGTCTGTAGCCTACTATTTGTTTCTTTCCCTATATCTTACATATAGTGTTTTGTATTATTTATAATTCAATAACCTATTTTTGATAGTCTTTTTGGTTTCATTTGTCTTAGTTCATTAGTTTACTTTTATGTGTTGTAGTTAATTTAATAAAAGAAAGTTTTCAATTATATGATATTCTTTTCTCGTCAATACTCAGTAATTGGAAGAAGTAGAGAGCCCAATATGATATTGCAAATATATGTTTATTTATTCTAAAGACTTACAATAATACATAACACAAACAGAGTAAACATAAGAAATATATACATCCACACATACATGAAATATAACATCTAAATAAGAGCAACTGTTCCGCAAGGGCCCCCCTCGCCCCTGTTATCCCAGGGCACAGCTATGCCATGTCGTCCTGGGTATCTACGGAGCAGCGGGATTGCCACGTGTTGGCACCACACTTTGCCGGTCAAGTTATGTTAAGTGACAATTGGCGTGCCCACCCACTTATAGTTTTGAGCAGGTCAAAAGATCTGTGACTCCCCACGCGTGCCCAGGTGGTGCGTAACGGCCCCACTGACACCCGCCATAAAACAGAAGGAATGCTAACTGCGGCACAAGACCAGGCCCTAAGAAACACAAATGTCCAAAGAACGATCGATGGGAATAAGATCTCGAACATATGCATATTTACATGAAATTTACATATTTACCAACCTCCGCCCGCGGGTAGACATGCGTGCCTTGATACGTGAGTGTGTGAACGAAGCATGAGTCATCAATAGTCATGGTGACCTGTTCCTTGCCTCTGCCGTACATGAGTGACCCTTAGATCTTTAAGATTCACGAGAGATAAGACTGGCCAAGTTACTTAGTGACTGAGAGTGCCTCACCCTTGCTGGTGCTCCTCCATATTTTTGAAAAATTACTGTGCCACAAAGTAGCCTAAAATGGGAGCTGTTTTCCCCAAGGAAGCCCTTGGTGCTGATGCCCAAGACTGAAGAGTTCAGTTGAAAAAACCCATCGGTGAACAATATGATGATAGTGACTGTCCCTTCCATAGAGAACAAATTGCAAATTATATATATACATATACAATAATATTATATATAATATATTTATGATAATATATATATGTAGTCTATATATATATATATATATATATATCTATATATAATGACATTCGTATATATATATATTTAGATATTTGGTCCACATGCTATGACATTTTTTTATATTACAAACATAAATCCACGAATGTCGTTTGATATCAAAGTTATTCATCCTCGGAATAGCATACATATATCAAAGTGGAATTTATAAATGATAAGCAATTCGTCACCGAAGGGACTCGAACTCCCAAATGGTTGGGAACCGGCTAGTTTTCATTGACGGTAGCTCCGATTAACAACATTTCACCACGGCAAACGCTTCTTTGTCCACCGTAGCCATTAACCTCTCATTACTCACCCTTGTTTTAAACTTTCTACTCTAGAAGGCAATAGGATGGAATTTACCCTCGAATGTTTGCATTGTGTGTGTGTGTGTGTGTATTTGTGAACTTGTAAACTTTTCTCACATACACTGTCATTTTTATATTCACGGTCATTAAGCCAGAAAGGTCGTTTAATATTTAATTCGTTCTACTTAGGGAATATCTCACCTGTCTGAGTGGTTACCGACGTCACAGACACTACTTGGCTACCGAATAGTTTACCATTTATAATTCCCCTTCGGTGATATGCCCGACGTAGGGCGAAATGGATGTCAAAGGACAGTGTAACTTATTTTTTGTGATAAATAAATACATACATATATATATATATATATATATATATATATATATATATATATATATATATACATATATATATATAAAATGGATGTTTGTGTGTGTATGTACCAGCATAACTCTAAAACGCATTGAGGAAGATCAACCAAACTTGGTATACATATGACTTACTATCTAGAAATCAACTCTGTGGATTTAAGACAGTAGCAATGGGCACCAAAAGCGGGTGGAGGTGGGAAAAGAAGAGCTTCCCTGAAACGGGGCTGGATCTTCCCATAGACTTAGTAACTAATTAAGCTTTACGAATTCACCTTACCTAATTTCGGTATACATATGACTTACTATCTGGAAAAGAATGCTGTGTGGGTAAGACATCTATGGCACCAAAAGGGGTGTGGGTTGGGAAGTGAGGTGACAGAAAGAGAGAGGGAGTGAGAGGGAGAGGAAGTGGGATAGTAGAGTGGGTGTTAGAGAGGACAGAGAGAGGGAGAGGAAGTGAGAGTGAGAGGAATTGGGAGAGTAGAGGGGATGTTAGGGGGGACAGAGAGAGGGAGAGAGAGAAGAGAGGGTGTTAGGAAGAAGAGAGGGATAAAGTGAGGGAGGGTTGAGAGAGAGAGGGACAGGAAGTGGAAGTAGAGGGGGTATTAGGGAGGACAGAGAGAGGGAAATAGTGAGAGGGTGAGATAGATTTAATTGGTTGTCTTTTAGTTATCCCAGGGAGTGCTGGGCTGGTCAGCTGGTATATATATATATATATATATATATATATATATATATATATATATTATATATATATGATATATATTATATATATATGTGTGTGTGTGTGTTGTGTGTGTGTGTGTGTGTGTGTGTATGCATAAATGTTTGTGTGTGTGCTCGTGAGTTTTTTTTTTTTTTTTTTTTTTGTAATGTATTCCAAGAGAAAACATGATAAAATGGAATGAATGATCCCATTATAAACATTAACTGTTTGTAACAGAATGTTTGCAACATCACTGTATAAACTGAATAAGAGTTTCTTAAGCATTGTGATTTGTAAATAAGCTAGAAATGATAAATGATGAGAAGAGCAGGCAAACATTTCACTAATCTCCTCCCCTATGGGCTCGCCACAGAGCCCGTCGCTCATTTCTAAATCACAGCTGCCTACCCAAATAAGTGTTATGATAGCTTGTCGTTCCCCAATTTGGTTGTGACATACGTATGTATGGGGGAGCCGAAGCCAACTTCATTTATTTCCTCCTCAATTATTCTCTCTCTCTCTCTCTCTCTCTCTCTCTCTCTCTCTCTCTCCAGCGTAGAAGAGCTGCGACTACAGCTAGGTGATTTCAATTGGAAAAGCCTGTTCATATGTGAAAACCAACCTCACAATTGTTCCGCTAACCTGATTGTATCTGACTTTCTTTGTGTGTGTGTGTGTGTGTTCTGGTCCTTTTAGTGATCTTGACGTAAGCCGTAATAAATATGTTAGAATATGACCTGAAAATTCCTGCACTCAGAAAAGTAGAGGACAGTATATTTTGCGTTTCATTCTGCGAGATAGTGGTTACAGTACTAGCATTTATCAACCAAGGATTTTTCTCAGTCCTGATTTTCAATGTCTTGACCTCAGGCACTGAAATGAGCACAGTTAAGCTGTAATGGACATAAACATAAAGAATAACGAAACAGACGAATAAATGGATAACGGGAAAACCGATAAAAAACGTCGTTAGTGGCGATGTAACAAGCAAATCCCCAAAGAGTACACTGTATACCTCAAAAGAATGACATAGAGCAGATATAGTATAGAAATAAATATTTTTTTACATTCATATCAGGCTCCGTTTCTCCGTAGTTAGCAAGACTAAACAAAAGTGGCATGAGAGTAAAAGAAAAGTGTGCAGACAGACCTATCCTTGGTATAAACTACAACTGTTGCGTGTACAACAATTACTACCATCGCTAATAAACTCATCATTATCATAATTTTATTTTAATTTGTCACGCCAGTCTAATAGCAAATGATCAGATGAAAATTAAGGACAAATCGTTGTTGTAGGCTCTAGAAATGACTAGTATATGACTAGTGAAGGTCTGCTGGGAGTCACAACTCACAGCCCTCAGAGAAGCCTGAGTGCAGGGGGGATGATGAACAGGCATCTGGAAGACAAGAAGTGTTTTGCCCAGGGATAAAGAGAAGGGAACATGAACCAATGAATGAATAATTCATAATTCTGAACTTCAAGGAGGAGAAGAGGCAAGGAAATTATGGAGTAGCATGGAAACTAGCACTAGAACTAGGGTTCATTGATTTCTAGGAAGTGAAAGTACGAAAGATTGTTATGAAAGGTACAGTGTGTGGAATGCGTTAGTGATGGGCGTTTTGAAATTCCCAGAGGGCAATCAACTACTAAGTGAAGCAAAAGTTATTTTTTGTATACTATGAACACTGGTGGTTTTATATTTTTCCTCAATTATACTTTGAGAGGCACGAAGAACCACTGTGTAGTGCGACAAGGAAGAGGAAGAACTTCATGGCGTAACGAGATAGGCTGCAAGCGGGAGTGGCCGAGGGAGGATGGGCGAAGGTGATAGGGGTTCCTGGGGAATGGGTTACTTTTAGTGGACTGGGGGTAGTTGGTGTATGAGGCTCCCCTGGCAACACTGCCACCACACACATCAGTAGCAAAGAGGCTCGTAATGATCACCTTCCTTGTTAACTGCCACTCACAGCTGCTTTTACCTCTCTCTCTCTCTCTCTCTCTCTCTCTCTCTCTCTCTCTCTCTCTCTCTCGTGATATTCGAAGCATGTGGCTCTTGACGTACAACTTTCCAATGGAATTGACATTCTCGAGATACAATAAAGTAATATCCAGCTGATAACGGATTTCCTCCTCCACTTGACAATTCTCGAGGTTTCCGATCCCGCTTCTCTTATCTAGCTGTTGTGCTCGTGATTCAGTTTTTGCAAAGGGGATTCGCGTACAAGATTTTTGAGTCAATTATTGACTAATATATATATATATATATAATATATATAATATATATATATATATATATATATTAGAGATAGCTTGAAATAGAAATAACATGTCTCAATTCCCTTGGCCTGATAAGCCTAAGCTACACTCACGCGCGCACGCACGCATACATAACACATGCAAAGATAACAAAAATGTCATGCGTAGATTAGAGAGATGGCACAAACTCATTGGTAATTGAAATAAGTGGCACACCACACAACGAGATTGACATCCTTTATTGATCCAGAGGCACATGCCAGAAAGCCTCCGACCAGGCCACAGTGGTAAAATTCCGTAGATTCGAACTCCACAATTACATAAAAGAAAATAGTTAATAAAATAACGCTATATCTAAAGTTAACTGTTTCTAGATAAACGATTCAATGATCAAGTGAACCGTAAGCGAGGAAATTAAAGGTTGTTGAAAGTAACTCGTGCCTCCCTCATTTAAGGAAAAGGACAATGAAGAGAAAAAGAGTGGACGCTAAAAGTCGGAACCACCAACGATACGACTGATGTTTGCAAGAGACTAGATTTTAAGGCGCAAAAATGTCGGATAACATTTCCATATATCTTCGATATATCTTCAAAGTAGAGGTGGATCTACGCTGTCAGTCAAACAAATCAACAGTATATAGATTACGAAACCACTAAATGTAATCGGTTCCCCAATGGCAGAACTGGGTCAGTGAGGTCAGTATAGAAACGTTTCAAACGTTAATGATATCATTTTTTCTATGCCAGTGACTCAGCCTGAAGTCCATATGATCAATCAAAATGACATTTTGCGCGATGTTTTTACTGAGATTTTGCATTCGACAAATAGCATGACCTTGATCTCATTTTCTTATCTAATTCATTAGTGGGTTATAAAAGTTGAATATGAATTGCCTTCGACCTTTGGACTGGCATCGCTGCGCACATTGGCTGTATTGATGCATTTTTCAAACCAAGTCTCCAGTCTATTTTGTTTGTTTGTTTGGTGTTTTATTACGTTGCATGGAGCCAGTGGTTATTCAGCAACGGGACCAACGGCTTTACATGACTTCCGAACCACGTCGAGAATGAACTTCTATCACCAGAAATACACATCTCTCACTCCTTAATGGAATGGCCGAGAACCGAACCCGCGACCACCGAGGTGGGACGCCAACACCATACCAACCACGCCACTGAGGCGCTGCAGTCTACATTGCATAGCTCAAAAGTAAGGGCTAATTGAAAACGAACTTTACTCCGCATATTGCCGTCTATTAGAGAGTTATGCTGCTACATATGAAGTCTCTATCAGATATTGTCCAAAATGTTTTGTCAGTTTTTTTTTTTTTCGTGTGACATTTGGCATCAAAGTATGACCCTGACCTTGACCTTAACCATACTAAGATAAGGCCTTCATGGTATCCATGCCAAAAATGAGGTCTCCCTCTAACCTACTACACATTTGTATACAAGTCTTTGAAAAATTTTAGTGCAGGTCAATCTATATAGCTCAAAAGATAAGCCTCCTTTCCTTTATCTTCAAGTGTAACTTGACCTCGTGACTTGCTCTGATAATAGACAGTTCATTGTAAAATCCAAATATGAAGTCTTTTCTTCACTGGTTCAAAATGTATTGCCATTTGACATATTAATATGACCTTACCTTCATTTTATAAATTATAGTATAATGCAAACATATCTTTGTGAAAGGTTTCACCTACATACCAAGTTCCAATTTATAAGGTTCAGCTGTTTTGAAAACAAATGCATTGCATACACACAGACAAAGGCTCTCATATATGTACACACACACACACTCACACACACACACACACACACACACATATATATATATATATATATATATATAATATATATATATATATATATATATATATATATATGTGTGTGTGTGTGTGTGTGTGTGTGTGTAGTGTGTGTTTTATATATATATATTATAAATATATTTATAAATATATATATATATATAATATATATATATATATATACATATATATATATATTAATTTTATATATAATAGTATATATATATATATATATACTATATAAATATATATATATATATATGTATATATATACTAATATATGATATATAATATATATAATATTATATATACATATATATATATTATATAGTATATAGTATATATAATACTATAGTATATATAATATATATATATATATATATAATATATATAATACTGTCGGAAACTTTTATCAGATACTTATGTAATTGTAATAACCACAATAGCCTCTTCGAATTCTTCGCGCTTTTTGTATACGGTCGTCACTACAAAGCCTTAGATTCTCTCTAAGTTCAAGTGCAAGAAATTTTAAGTAATAATGATGTCCGGACGTGGGTCCATTTCCCGCTACCAGACATCATAATTGCTTCAAATTCTTGCTCTTGGATCTAGGGCTTTGTAGTGTCAAGCGTATCCAAAAAGCGCGATGAGTTCGAGCAATTATGGCTATTACAGTTATATAGATATATATATATATATATATAGATATATATATAGATTATAAATATATATATATATATATGTGTGTGTGTGTGTGTGTGTGTGTCTGTATGTATACTTTATACTTATGCACACTATATATAATATATATTATAATCCCCAGACCACGCCCAGTATGACGGACTTGCTTTGCTTTTCAGCGTACAGCACAAATGATTTTGTTAAACATCATGAATATAGTTACTTGAGGAGATATTTCATTATGTATTAATAACTGTAAATATATGTATATACTGTACAGCCAGCAACAAAACCGGCGTCGCCCCGCCAAACCTGGCTTGGAGAGATCATGCCCTTATTGCCCTGAAAGGTGGCCCACGTTCAAACAACCAGTACATAGTTAGAATGGTTTGGATGGGAGGAGGAGGGAAATTACGGTAATCAGGGAAAGAAATGCAATAATGAATGAAATATATTTGGACAGAGATAAGAAAAGAAAAGAGAAGAGAGAGAGAGAGTATGAGGAACAGTAACAAAAGAAATGTATACAGTGTACACATACAGAGAGAGAGAGAGAGACCTTACCTTACCTTACAGACCTTACAGTTCGTTCGGGTTGCCCCAGGTCCCTCAGTGTGAGGCGCCTCTAATGTCTACCAGAGAGTTGCTAGTACATCTTCCGGTATATTTTGCATCTTCCAATCTTGGATGGTCTGGGATGCAGTTTAGATATTTGTCGAGCTTATTCTTAAACACATCTACGCTCACTCCTGATATATTCTTCAGATGAGCTGGCAACGCATTGAATAGACGCTGCATTATCGATGCTGGTGCGTAGTGGATTAATGTTCTGTGTGCTTTCCTTATTTTTCCTGGTATAGTTTTGGGCACTATTAATCTACCTCTGCTTGCTCTTTCTGATATTTTTAGTTCCATGATATTTTCTGTTATTCCTTCTATCTGTTTCCATGCCTGAATTATCATGTAGCGTTTCTTCTTCCTTTTCCTTTATAGACTATATAATTTTTAAGGATTGTAGTCTTTCCCAGTAGTCTAGGTCCTTAACTTCTTCTATTCTAGCTGTAAAGGACCTTTGTACACTCTCTATTTGTGCAATATCCTTTTGATAGTGTGGGTACCATATCATATTGCAATATTCAAGTGGACTACGAACATATGTTTTATAAAGCATAATCATGTGTTCAGCTTTTCTTGTTTTGAAGTGCCGTAACAACATTCCCATTTTTGCTTTACATTTTGCCAACAGAATGGCTATTTGGTCATTGCATAACATGTTCCTATTCATCATCACACCAAGGTCTTTAACTGCTTCCTTATTTGTGATTGTCTCATTATTAGGTCCCCTATATGCATATAGCTTTCCTTCTCTGTCTCCATAATTTATTGATTCAAATTTATCAGAGTTAAATACCATCCTATTTACCTCTGCCCAATCATATACTTTGTTAAGGTCTCTTTGTAGAGCGTTCCTATCTTCATCACAAGTAATTTCTCTACTTATTCTTGTGTCATCAGCGAAACTACTCACTACCGAATCCTTAACATTACTGTCTATGTCTTCAATCATAATAACAAACAATATTGCAGCTAGCACCGTACCTTGTGGCACACCGGATATTACCTTGGTTTCATCCGATTTCTCATCGTTTGCAATAACTATCTGTTTTCTGTTGTGTAAAAATTCTTTTAACCATCTTCCTACTTTATCTACGATATTGTGTAATAATTTTCTTTGCTAATATATTAGCCTCTAGTCTTGATCCACTTTTGAAAGTAGGGGTGATATATGCTAATTTGTGCTCATCATAAATCTTGCCTGTATCTACACTTTGTCTTAATAATATTGCAAGTGGCTTTGCGATAGAATGAACTACTTTCTTTAACAAAATAGCAGGGACTCCATCCGGCCCTGCAGCAGCTCCATTTTTAATTTCATTAATTGCCTGCACAATATCAGCTTCATTAATTTCTATGTCAGCTAAATATTCACTATTTTCGTCCCTTACTTCTATATCATTATCTTCATTATCTATTCTAGGGGTGAATTCTCTCTTATATCGTTCTGCCAGTATGTTGCAAATTTCCTTTTTTCATTCGTTAATCTCCCTTCAATTCTCAGAGGGCCTATTTCTATTCTTCTTTTATTCATCTTCTTCGCATATGAGTATAATAGTTTGGGGTTTTGCTTGATATTTAATAGGGTTTTTTCTTCCAAGTCCCGTTTTTCATTTTCTTTTGATTGTATAATCTTTTGTTCTGCATTTTCTATCTTACTTTTTAGTTCTATAAACTTTCCATGCATTTTTTTCTTTTGCAAGACCTTTTTTCCACTTTCTGATTTTCTGGAACAAGATCCTTCTGTCTCTTGGTATGCGTGAATGATGTTTACTTTTCTTCTTCGGTATATATTTATCCACTATTTTCTCCAATATTTTATATAATATCTCCGTATTTACCCTTATGTCATCACTTACGAAAATGTTATCCCAATCTTTGTTTAATTCTTCATTAATTTCTGACCATTTTATATTTTTACTGTAGAAGTTGTATTTTCCATATCCTTCCCACTTTTTCATTTCTTGCTTATCTCTATTTTCACTTGCTTTGGAATGAACTGTTAATTCTATGACATTATGATCTGAAATACTCGCATTATAAACTATTATTTCTTTAACATAATTCATCTCGTTCACAAATACTAGGTCTAAAGTATTTTCCTTTCTTGTTGGCAGGTGATTTATTTGTTGAATGTTGTATTCTAGTAGCATATCTAATAGCTTTTCAAATTGCCTCTTATCTTCTGCACTACTATTACTCTCTTTTTTATATGTATAAGTACAACCACAGTCTCCTATTCGTTCTTTCCATTCTACGAAAGGAAAGTTGAAGTCACCAGATAGGAGAATAGTCCAGTCCTTGTGATTTCTACATATATCATCCAATTTTTCAATTATTAAGTCAAACTCTTTAGTATTAGGAGGTCTATATATTACTATGTTCATCAATTTTTCAGATTCAAATTCTACCGCTATTAGTTATCATTCTGAGTTACTATATTTCTCATATATTTTTCCTTGTTTTTTGTCTTTCCCATATATTGCGGTTCCCCCTTGATTCCTATTTTTTCTATCTGATCTATAAGTTTGGAACCCTTTTATTTGATCATCATTCCCAGTCTCTTGGGAATACCAGGTTTCACTTATATTCATTATATCTATTTTCTTTTCATTTTGGGTTAGTTCTTCTAAGTACTCTATTTTTCTTTTTGAGTTACTCGTAACTAAACCCTGCGCATTCATCACTATGATGGTTTGCGTGTTTTCTCCTTCATTTAATATTGGTAGTAATAAGGATTTTCCCATGTCTCTTTCCTGTTCTGGTATGTTGTTCTTTTTTTCATTTCCAGAAATTCTGACATTAAAAAATCCAACTTTTCCATAATATTTGATCTTCCTTCATCATAATTATTCATTTTGTGTCTGAATCTGCAATTTTCTCCGTTTCTGCAATATCCTCTTGCATAATAAATACAGTTATTATCTCTTGAGTAGAATTTCGGAGCTGATGCTTTGAAATTTTTTGCTGACACCTCTGCATTGGTGGTTTGCTTTTCTCTTTTACCTGATATTCTTGATTTCTCTCTTTATTTGTTTCTTTCTTATTTTGGATTTTATTACTTGGTTGGTTATTTATTTGATTATGATTCATGGCTGCAGGGTGCATATATTTGCATTTTTTGTCGAACTTACATCCTTTTCCTTCTTTTAGGTTTTTACATATTTTTGGATGCAGATCTCTGCAATCATCCCCATAGCCATCTAAGTATGCACATTTACCATATATTTCATAGTTTTGACATACCTTAGGATGTTTGTAGTAACATCTTTCTCCAAATCTGCAATTCCCTCTTTTCAAAAGGTTGCAGATTTTGTCTTTCTTGTCTATTTTTTCCTCTTTCCCGTCATTGTGTAGATCTGGGTAGAGCCTCTTCGGGATTTGCTTTTCTGTTGTCATATCGTAATTTATTTCTTCGTAGGTATGCTGCTTTATTGCCTCATATGTAGTATCAATGAGTATCTCTGCATCCATACTTTTATCTTGTTCTTTGTTTTCCTTATTTTTTTCTGTCATTTCATTTTTGTTTACTTCTCTTCCGTTTTCCTCTTCTTATTCTTTCTTCCTCTTCTTCTTCATCCTCAACTATTTGTACATTCAATCTTGATTTAATAACATTGTCTATCCATGATAGACATGTGAACAAAAAAAAATTCTTGTATCTTTTCTCAAATCTTGCATTACCTCAGCACACTGTGGATGGGTCGGAATGTTGCATGCAGCACATTTTCTGATTAGGTTTTGTGGATTGACTATGCTATACCAAACCTTACACAGTTTGCATGCTTTTGGCATTCTTTTTCCTAATGCATCAATTAGGATATTCACAAGATTCGCCTTATTCATTTTCTTTGTCGGAATATGTTGGTTTATGTATATTTTCTTTATGAGTCTCTTGACCACTTGGATTTTATTTGGAACTTCTTCAATTATTTTCAAGATGTTTTCATTAGATTTGTTCCAGTTTGAAGGATTATATCCTTCTAATATATCTATGAATGCTTTTGTATCTTTTTGGTTAGGACTGTTGCTGATTTCATAGATGAGAAATGCCAGTTCCCTTCCTGCTACCTCATCGTATTGCGAATCCGCCAAGCAAGCTAAATTACGCCACCTCTTCCCGCAGTTGGAACTTACTGCCATCTTGTTCTGATTTCAGTATTACACTTGTTAAACTAACTTAGAAGACGCTTTATCCTACTATTTTCACACTAATCTTATCACCGATAGTTCGCGAACACTTCTAGATATTTCTCAAATTCTAGTCGTATGTTAAACTTGTGATATCTGTTGATTAATCTGACTTCACGCGGGTACGTCTCACCAAGCAAGATGGCTACTACGAGAGAGAGAGAGAGAGAGAGAGAGAATGAGAAACGGTAACGAAAGAAATGCATAGTGTACAGAGAGAGAGAGAGAGAGAGAGAGACTGAGCTTTTATTCCTGTTTAATTATTAATCTAATGGGTATATTTGAGACCTTCTGCTTAAAGAAATGTTATCGTATAAATTTTGGAAAATAATTATGAAATCTTATCACATCGTATTGTTGTAAATCGTTATATTTTCTATATAAAAAAACAAATATTATTGGAACTGACTATTCATACTAATATTATTCAGACGGAAATGTCCTTCTTTTTCAATATCTATAGCAGCTGTATTCCCTCTCTCTCTCTCTCTCTCTCTCTCTTCTCTCTCTCTCTTCTATCTCTCTCTATCTCTCATCTCTTCTCTTCCTCTCTCTCTCTCCCCTCCCCACCTTGCACGTTTGACGGCAATGATGCCTCACTGCTGAGGTGTCATCACAGGGCCAAATCATTGCAAAAGGGAGCGCCTTCCCTCTGCTCATTGGCACTGCTCACCATAACAACCCTTCTTAGAATTCCTTGAAACAGGTTTCCATTTGTAGTTCGTCTTCCGGAGGATCCCTCAAATGAATATTGACAATTTCACTTTGTACAAAATCGGTTTATTGATGATCTTCTAATAGCTTCTTTCTCATTTTGCTTGATCTTCTTTTGTCTCTTAGGAAATCAGAGTTTTTCTTTTTTTATCGATGTTCTTGCTATCCTTCCGTTTGACTTCTCTTTGGTTTATCTCGCTTTCCTCCAGCTGCTCTCATTTCCGCTTCCAGGACTCCTTCGTGTATCCAGTCTTCCTTTATTTCTCGTCTCCTTGTATCTCTTCTCTGCAGACCTTCATGCATCCTTTTTCTGCTTTTTCTCAGCCTTTCTGTCAGCCCTCCTCCTCCTCTTCAATATCTACAACTAATGCCATCTGAATTTCTTCTTAGTACCTATAGGTCCATAGGAACGTTCTTTTTGACCTCTCGCCTTCCTGGAGCCTCCTGTCCTCTGTCTTTTCTAAGTGAGCAGTTATGCCGTCTTTGGCATTCTCAGGATTCTTTTTTAACTCCTCCAGAAGTATTCCTTCCGGCACCTGCAAAAGTAGCCTATCTCTCCTATTAAATCTCTCTCCTTGCGCTTTTAACGGCATGATACCTCACTGCTGGGGTGTCATCACAGGGCCAAATCATTGCAGAGGGGTTTTGTTTAGCCAGCAATGAGCGCTTTCCCTCTGCTCATCGGCACTGCTCACCAAAAAAAAAATACTGTAGTTCTTGAAGTTTTGTATCGCTCCAACTCTGAATTTATATATATTCAGAATTTCTGAATATATATATATTTAGAATTTCCTGACATGGTGTTATCGCTCCAACTCTGAATTTATATATTCAGAATTTCTGAATATATATATATTTAGAATTTCCTGACATGGTGATATCGCTCCACTCCAACTCTGAATTTATATATATTCAGAATTTCTGAATATATATATATTTAGAATTTACTGACATGGTGATATTGCTCCAACTCTGAATTTATATATATTCGGAATTTCTGAATATATATATATTTAGAATTTCCTAACATGGTGTTATCGCTCCAACTCTGAATTTATATATATTCAGAATTTCTGAATATATATAAATTTAGAATTTCTTGACATGGTGTTACATGCTTTTCAACTTCCTTTTGAACAATAACTTGTTTGTGGACGGTCCTCTGACAGCTTGTACTATGTTGTTTTCACATTTTGGAGGATTCCTTATATGTACCAGACATTTGGTTTCCTCCAAAAACTGGGTTTTTATTCCTTGTTGTGTTTGGTGGCAGACTCTTTCGTGGAGGGTGAGTAAAAGAGCTTGAAGCGGAAGGTTGGTCTGAGAATCTGCCGGAGGCTTCGCCTCGTCTCCTCGATTTCGAAGTCTTCCTCCTTCCTTGAAGACAGACGGAGACAGTGTGTTCGTTCGTTCGTCCTCTTCCATGTGTGTCTTGAAGGGTGCTTTCCGGTTGGGATTCTTGAGGACTTGGGAAGCCTTTCAGCCTCTTGAGTTCCGCCACCTTAAGTTCACACTGGAGTCGACACTTTTCCTTCGTGAGGTCTTCCACTTCCTTCCCTTCAGCAGGCGCTAGAACCTGAGCTCGAGGTCTTTCCTCTCGGATTCGCGTTGCCTTGGATGAGCCTCGCCATCCGCGATGTTTATTCAGTCCTCAGCTGTTGGCTTTCTCGTTTTGTCGTAGGAGCTTCTCAGACCTTTGAAGCTGGCAGTTTGCCTTTGTTAACTGCACAGACAGATCCCTCACATAATGCATCGTTTTTCTGCCCAATTTCCTTTGTGTTGTACTTCATCTTGTGATTTTCTTCTGTGATCTTGAGGATCTTGTTTCCTAGCTGTTGTTTCTCCATCTTTATCGTTCTCCTTCTTCAGAAACAACTTTTCAGCCTCGAGCGAGTGGGCCCTCTCTCGCCAAGCCAGCTGTTGCAACACCCCACGAGTGATCTGTCCAACGCCTTCATAGTAGTCGACCTCTGCTGCAACTGACGATTTATTATGTCAAGTTCACCTGCTGAATGGTGTCTCGCAAGGCCTCGATTCTCTCGTCCTGTTCCTTTTCCTTTGGGCTCTTCAGCTCCATCATCAGAGATCTACATTCTCATTAGTGAATAGGCCGCTACAGCAAACAAGATGACTATTCCTGCGTCAGACTTCTCTTAGTAAATCGCTGGACATGTGGACAACAACGTCCGAACAACAGCTGCTGCCGTGGCCAGACAAGGCCATATTTTCTTCAAACTGGAATCCATATCTGCAAAGACCATACCCAGTTCTTACACACACTCCTCTTTCTTGATTCATCATTTAATTTCTATATATCATGAGAGATATTTCGATTTATCAAAATATATCAGGAAGTATTTTGAAAGATTCGATAATGTCTTGGGTCTCTTGGTGTTATAAATTGCTGAAATAATATCTCTCTCTCTCTCTCTCTCTCTCAACCTGCCCGTGTTATAAATTGCTGAAATAATATCTCTCTCTCTCTCTCTCAACCTGCCCCGAAAGTAGGAAATTCTTCATTTTTTCCTTCATTTACGTTTAAGGCTTTGCAGTGACAAACGTAATCTTAGAGTATTAAGAAACAGAGAGAGAGTTGGATTGTATTTTAGCGCAGAAAAACAGTGTATTGGTATATATGTGAAATCACTCCGTTTGGACCAGAAAATCTAACGTTTTTAACATAGCCTTTTTTCGTGTATAATGCCTTCAATTAAGGATTTTTTTATTATTCTCTCCATCTATATATATATATATATATATATATATATATATATATATATATATATATATATATATATATATATATATATATATATATATATATATATATATATATATATATATATATATATATATATACATACATACAACTTATCAGAGAGAGAGAGAGAGAGAGTGTGTCTATGGTATTTTTCTTTGAGTTTATCATAATACACAAAGTAGACTATGCTTAAGATTAGAAGAGGATTGATTTGATTTGTAATATTTTTCTAAGTCCAGAAAAGGGATGAGTTTGTCATGTTATTCTATGTCATGTAATACTTATAGCAGAAAATATTCACGTACAAACAAGGGTTGAGTTTGTGATATTTGTTAAACATATAATTATCAAAAAAATAAATACCATTAGTCTGTATTACTAAAATAGAATGAAAGTCTATTTCAGAATCTTTACTCTCTCTTTTGTCCCTTCTACAAAGAAAAAGGAAAAATCTGAATATGTTTTGTAACTCATAAGGCTTCACTATACCCCCTCCAACCCCCTTGAGGAGTTTCGTAATTTATGGAGGGCTCCTAATTGGTTGCTGCAATATGTGTGATCCACAGTTTGGCTCTTTGTCCCTACTGCTCTGTTCTTGTCAGGAAATCTTAAACACAAAAGTCACAAAAATCATTTCTGAATCTCACATGTCACATTTATTAACGACAGGCTTCCTGCACTGACCTGCAGACATTTTTAAGGTATATTTGGGGTTACTCACAGATCTTATGAGAGAAACTATTTGTTTAATTACAGTATAAATTTAATTACAATCTGCATGAATTCATATTTATACAGGGACAGATGAAAACAATAAACTATTCCTATGGTAGGCTACCTTTAGTTATTTGATGATCAACCCTGGTAGACTAGCTAGTTTGTAAAGTTTACTTCCGGACCAGCTAGTTTGTTAAGTTCACTTGTGGCCCAGCTAGTTGGTTAAATTTACTTGTAGATGAGAAAGTTGGTACATTTTACATTTAAAACTATAATGTAGTATGAATCTGAAGTATTCTTTAGGGTAAAAATGATAATGGTAAAATTGAAGAATACCTTACTATCTTTTAGTGTTCTGGCAGATCAACTTCAGCTGATACATGGGGCTTTAAGAACTTATTGATAACAAGGTAAATAACAACATAACAGTTCATTTAGACTTAAAACAGCAGCAGGCCTAGAGCCAGGTCTCAAGATACAATGTATACAAAGACCTGAATGCAAGACTAGAAATATAGTCCTAAACTATAGTTACTAATTGGGATGATAAAATGAAGAATTTAAATTTTATTGCTTATAACAATCATACTTTTAATGAATAGGTCCAATTCTAATTTTTTTAGATTATTGCTTTTGGTTATAAACTGCACTTTACAGTGCCATTTTTCAAATGTCTATTTTGAAATAAACTATGGACTTTTTATTTTGTTTTCTTTGTCATCCATTACTATTGTTAAACTAGTTATCAACAATTAAATTGCCAGGTCAACATTTAATGTATTTTTAAATGTCAATGAACGGCAATATTACCGGTGATGATATTCCTAGATGAGCAATTTTCCCAGTGGTAGTTTTCCCAAAGGCAATAGTCCTAGTGATGTGTGTATATATATATATATGTATGTATGTATGTATGTATGTATGTATGTATACACACACACACACACATATATATATATATATATATATATATATATAGTGTGTGTGTGTGTGTGTGTGTGTGTATACACACACACACATATATATATATATATATATATATATACACACATATACATATACATAGATATACATATATTATTTTGCATAGATAAATACATACATAACATAATATTAATATATTTATTTTGATATATTTATAATATATACATTATATTATATAGATATGTGTGTAGTATATGTGATATATACATATATGTATACACTTGTAGGGCATAGTTTTTCTCTTATACAATTTTCGCTAAAAGCAATTGCTTTAGTGGCATCAGTGAAGATACCTGCAAGAAACTTATTGATATCACTAAAGCAATTGCTTTTAACGAATATTATATATGTATATATACTTATATATATACTTATATATATATATATATGTATATATATATATGTGTGTGTGTATATATATATATATATATATATATATATATATATATAATATATATATATATGAGTCTGATCACATCACTCATTCATATGTATGCATTAAGGTACAAAATTAATGTCCTTTAACATCTAATTCGCTCTACCTCAGAATTAATATATTTTCATATATGTTAACTGAAAGGGAATTTTTTGTTTATAATAATTTCGTCGGCTCCCAGGCGCGAACCTAGGAACCAAGAAATCAGATCATCCCGTGAAGCGCCGAATCCAAAACACCGAATCCTTGGGCGCGACAGGGATTTGTAGGTGAGATGTGGCGTTAACTCATATCCTCTCGTGGTAGCAGTGGTTAAAGGCGCTTCACTGTACGTCATGATTTCTGGGTTCCAAGGTTCGCGCCCGGGAGCCGACGAAATTATTATCATTTAAAAATTCCCCATCAGTTAACATATATTACATATAGCTAAGACGTGACCGATCTGCCCAGGTCTAAAGACTGTCACCGAATAATTTGAGACACTAAGTAATATGTTAATAGTTTACGGTTTTGCAACACCTACATCCTTTATACCCTACCATCATTATATTAATGCAACGATGCACACATTCATTGCATTTCATTTCACATAATTTACTCTCACCAAGAGTTTCAGAAACAATATAATAAATATGTTAAAATATGAGAAATATATGAAATTAAAATACTTTCTATAAGTAGTCTAGATGGTTGCGAGGGGCGGAGCCAAGTGGCCCGTCACACTCAAATACTGGTACCTCAACTGAGTTATGCCATAAATACAAATCCTGTAGTACTAGATTAGCATATCCAGTAACAAGTTCTTAGCATTGATTAATTAATAAAATAATACCTTTGCAAAATTGATGCTTTGATGACTCACACAACCCACGGCTATAAAACCTGGTGTTTAACATCTTTGTGACTAGATTCGTATATTATTCGTAATACAGGTAATTAAAGACCAGTCAATCTAGAGCAAAAATAGATGCAGCCAAGCACAAGTTGATAGAGTAGGGATTTACGGTTTCGTGATCCTTGGCCACTTCCAAATAACATGAAACGCTTATTATTATTTAAATAATGGATCCAGGTGATTTAAGATGGAGGACAGAACGACAAATGGAGAGAGAGAGAGAGCTGCTTATAGGATAATGAAAAAGAAGGATATTTCAGTCTGCATAATATTAATATGAATAGTCAGTTCCATCAATATTTAAGGCTTTTTTTACATAGAAAATAATCATGATTTACAACAATACTATAAGATAAGATTTCATAATAATTATTTACCAAAAAATATACAACATATTTCTTAAAGCAGAAGGCCTCAAATATATCCATCAGATTAATAACTAAAAGGACTAAAAGCTCTCTCTCTCTCTCTCTCTCTCTCTCTCCATAAACTGTACGCATTTCTTTCGTTACCGTTCTTCGTATTCTCTCTCTCTCTCTCTTCTCTTCTCTTTTCTCTCTCTCTCTTCTCTTCTTTTCTCTCTCTCTCTCTCTCTCTGTGTCTTTGTCCATATATTTGATTCGTTATTGTATTTCTTTGCTTGATTACCGTAATTTCCCTCCTCCTCCCATTCGAACCATTCTACCTATGTACTGGTTGTTTGAACGAGGGCCACCTTTCAGGGCAAGAAAGGCATGATCTCTCAGAGCCAGGTTTGGCGGGACGACGCCGGTTTTGTTGCTGGCTGTACAAAACATTTGCAATTCTTATTGCCCAACACATTAAAAACTATTAAGGCTCAATAAGGCTCTCGCACACGATCAACATTACTGCCTGTATTTCTGCTGGTGTGAACATGCTGATGCTCTGCCATTGCAACAAAATGGAGGTACTACTCGTAATATTTTTTAGTCCACCAGTACATGGGCGGGGATTAAATTACTGATGGTCTGAAGACTGTACTGTTAATACTATCAGTATTACCAAAAATAGAAGGAAAAGAGCCACTTCATCAGTTTATTTTGTTGTACAAATCCTTTGCAGAGTTATAGTTATGGGACGTGAGAAGCGATAGTTATACGATAAAAAGGGAAGAAAGCAGCTGCATATGGAAAACTATTAGGAGTTTATAAAGGAATCAAAAGTGATGATAATGTGTAAGATGTTAAGGAAAAAGATAAATGCATTGCGAAGCAACTATAGGACGGAGCTGAAAACAATCCATGATTCTAAGACAAGCGGTGCAAGCACTGAAGACGTGTCTGAGCCATCAATCATCTTGGGTTTTTCATGAACTTTCATTCCTGAAGAAATTAGAAAAGCCGATAAGAAGCTGAAGTATGTTGGAATCTACAATGGAGGCAATACTATTTAATGTTCAACATTAATAACATTCATTTTTATAAATAAAACTTATTAAAAAAAGTTCACGATAGTAGTTCCTAATTTCTCCTATACAGTATGCTTTAAAACAATGTACTGCTATGGGTTTATACAGACAGTGCAAGCACGGTTTTGGGCAATCACTCTGTAACAAACACTCTTATCAGGACGGAATTTTGCTATAGTTTATTACACCAAGTGCCGTAATTTATAAGAGTATCATGAATCACTAATTGTAAAGAATAAAGAAACTCAATTAGCCAACAGTATAAAAAAGCTCCGCCTACCCTCTCCTTCCACCACCTCCCCCAACCCCCATACTTTCTTCCCTCGCCTGTTCCCCCTCCCCCCTCCCTTCTCTCTCTCTCTCTGAAAGTTGCTTCAGTTTAAAATTGTTTTTTATGATTTTTTTTTATCTTATAATAATTTACATTATTATACACACACACACACACATATATATATATATATAGATATATATATATATATATATATAATATATATATATATATATATAATGGTCCGCTCGGTTGCTACCTGCCAGTTGACTGATTTATTTATGCATTGATCCGCTCATTTCTCTCTCTCTCTGAACGTGACTTCAGTTTAAACATATTTTTTACGATTTTTTTCTATCTATCTGTCTATCTAATGATAATTTACATTGTTGTATCTATCTAACGATTCACTCGGTTGTTACCTCCCAGTTGACTGACTTATCTGTGCATTGGTCCGATCATCTCTCTCTCTCTCTCTCTGTGGTAGTGGTACTGTAAATCCACGTTTCTCAACGTAGGCCATATGGCCCCCTTGGGGGCCATGAGATTTTTTCAGGGGCCACAAGGCCACATTTGAAAAATGGGGGCCACAGAAAATTTAGGACCCACAAAATATATAAATGTGTAATATTTTGAAATTAATCATTATTATGCTTGGAATATTCTGTTTATCATGCTTGAGTTTACTTTAAACATCATTCGATTCAATAGACCCGGTAATTTTTGCAGACAATGAAATATTCAATATTCTCTTCACTCTCTCTCTCTAGTTGTCAATGAAATTTTTAAGCAGTAAACGATTGTGGTAGAGTGGTAAAAGGCTGAACTATGACCCTTGACAAAAACCACTTAGTCTCTCTCTCTAAGTAATGTAGTATTGCATTACTTAGAGAGAGAGAGAGAGAGAGAGAGAGAGAGAGAGAGAGAGAGAGAGAGAGAGAGAGAGAGAGAGAGAGAGATATTATGCTGACCAGTAAACTTCCGAACAACCACCATTAAGATATTTATAAACAATTTTAATAGCAACGGTATATTTGTTACAACCGTTACACCGTTTTAACATTGATTCTTCTTCAATAATAGATCCGTCTTTTAGTTTAGCATAGACTTGCGAGGAGGAGACGTAATTTAAGTTCAACCAAAGAGGTTTGTGAAAGATAACTTTATATCCACATACGTGCATAGAAACATACATTTATACTTACATACACAGTCCCTTTCATGCATTTTACAGTACACACACACATACTCGTACACAGATTTTTCTATTTTTCTATTTAGAAAAGGTTTGAAGGAGAAATACATCAAGCCAAGGGGGTTAATGAAAGGTTGAGAATGGCTGGATTAGGCTTTTATGCTTACAATTACCCAATTACCTTTTTATTTATGGGAAAAATAATATGGAAACGTCATGAATTTTATTTATTTGTTTTATTTGTTATGGAGGGAGGGGTGAGAGTATCTTTTATGGCTAATAAGTTTTGCTTTTTTATTTGCTTGTTTGAGTATGTGGAGGGCAATGATTTCTCAGACAATAATAGCGGTACTGAGTTTTAATGAGTTTTGTTTGTTTTTTTATTTCAGATAAGAATGACCAGTGCAGCTAAGAGAAAATGCACACAGTATTCTGTCGAATATCTTGCTTATGGATTCATTGAGTCCCCACAAAATACTACAGTGCCTATGTGCCTGCTATGCATGATCTCACTCTCAAATGAAAGTATGCGTCCCTGCAAACTGAAAAAGCATCTGGAGACTGCACATAAATAAAGACAAGAAAGACAAGCCGCTAGCTTTCTTCAAAAAATTACGTGATGAGTTCCAAGGCAGGATGACAGGGAATCATATGTTTACCCAAAAAGTGGCAAAAGTAGAAAGAGGAATGTTGACTTCTTACAAGATAGCAAATTTGATTGCAAAAGCATGTAAGCCTCATACTACCGGTGAATCTCTTATCATGCCGGCAGTGGCTGTAGTGCTTTCAACAGTCATGCATCAGAGTCCACAAGAGGTAACGAGTGTTATTCCTCTGAGCAACTCCTCAGTACCACGCCGTATTGATGAAACGGCAGCTGATGTTGAAAACCAATTAGTCTCAAAACTGCAGGTAAATGATTTCTCGCTTCAACTCGACGAATCAACTTTACCTGATAATTCTGCTCTTCTGATGGCATTTGTGAGGTTTCTTGATGTTGATGAAATATGTCAAGAAATGCTTTTCGCATTGAAATAACGACTGACACTAAAGGTGAATCCATCTTCAAAAAACTTAAGGTCTATTTTGAGGAGAACAACATTCCACTCAAGAACATTGTGGCTTGTGCAACAGATGGCGCTGCTGCTATGATTGGAAGGTATCTGGGATTTAGTGCTTACTAAAAAAAAAGCTGTTCGTATGTCGTTTGTGTGCATTGTGTTGTTCACCCGCAGCACCTGGTTGCCAAAAGCTTAGCAGGACACGTCTGCATGAAGCAATTGGGCATGTTATCAAGGCTGTCAACTTGATAAAAAAGAAAGTGCACTGCAAGATCGCCTCTTTCAGCAATTATGTGAAAAGAACATTGAAGAATTTGAACGACTTGTGTTGCACACTGAAGGGTAATTGCCTGCATCGTTTTGTTGCACTTTGGGACAGTTATCTTTCAAGATAGAGCCAATTGTACCTACATGTATTCCTTGTTTTGTATTCCTTTTGTAAATAAATAAGTATTCAAATAGAATATTTTTCCAATTAATATTGTTATTTGATTTATGCCTGAAATTAGTGTTTTGAGTACATGGTACTATTCAAACTAGAACCATTAATATACCTACTTCCCTAGGCGTATTAAGGTGAGAGACTCAAAGTTGGCATGGAGGGACGACAAGAACTTCATCGGATTGAATGGGGCCACCACCAGAAAAAGGTTGAGAAACACTGCTGTAAATGGTTATTATTAGTGAGAGATATCTGAATGTATGGTGGATTAGTAGAACGATAGACACTATATGATGACAAAACGACTGTTGATCTTGTGTTTACTTACCTTCTTGGCAATCCTCATTTACTGAGGACATCAACCATATACTTGTATTACGAAGCTGAAGAAGAGATGGCCACCTCGGAACATAACTGTCGGCATGGTTGCAGAAATGCGTTTGTCCCGCAACTTTTCAACATTTATTTTTAGCAAATCCGCCAATTTCCTTCAGATTGGTTTGAATGGGTAACTGGTTATAGTTACTCTATGTATTACAATAAAAATTGAGCCTTTCTACCGGACATTTATTAGAGTTAAATCCCTGATTATACCGATGCACATATATTAAAGTCATGAATGTTTATTTTGATGTAGTATATATATATATATATATATATATATATATATATATATATATATATATAATAAACATACAAAATAAGTTTAAACTGAAGTAGCTTCCAGAGAGAGAGAGAGGGGGGGGGGGGGGGGGCATGTGAGGGAACAGAGGAGAGGGCAGGAAGATTGAGAGGGGTTGGGGAGGATGTGGGGGGAGAGGGTAGGTGGGGCTTTTTAACTGTTGTGTTCGTATCCATTTCTGGCTAATCGAGTTTTTGCCTCTAGGTACAGGGACAAGTTTCTTTATTCTTTAGAATTAGTAGCTTGTTAATATAACAGTAATAAAGATTTCATTCGAGGTATTGACTTCCCATTTTTCCACTATATAAATACCACGTTACACTTCCTGCATTGGGAAAGTATGAACAACATGCATCCATGATAACTTTCGCATCATTGGGCGGGCTGTTGATGTGTCCTTTGCAATTGCTCTAGACGACATGTATGTCGTCACCTTTTCTATATTTTTCTGTTCCAAAACTCGTTGAGAGCAGAAGGCATTTCCACTTTCTCGAATCAGAAAATTATGTAAATAACAGCATGCTAATCTGAGGCGGGTTGCTTTGACTGGTGAAAGATTTATCGGTATTTGGAATTCAAAAGGCATTTCCAGGACACAAATGAAGCCTTTGACTCATAGTTTACGATTTTCAGTGCCAACACAACATTGATGATTAAAATCATGCATCTCAATTAACTGAATAAAAATTAAACTGTGCATAGAGCAGCAATGATACCTTCACATGTTTCATGTACTTTTAAGCTGATTATAGCTTTTCTCATAACTGCTGAGTATTGTATGTAGGTCAGTAAAACTCCTTCCTGCTGCCAAACAACAGCGTAACTCGCAGTCTTTCATTTGCAAAGAAACCTTCCCGCGCAACAGTATTTCTCTTAGCTCTCTGTAAGATCTCACCATTTCAAGAAGTTTGTTGAAACTCTCCTCGTTCATGCGAAAATAATTATGGAAGTCTTTCATATTTTTTTTTATTATTCATTTAAGAGGTGTAAATGTGTGTTACGTCTCACGTTTTGCAAGCCAATCTTTGATCCACCCACCTTTTACGGTTACGTTTTTTCTTGAGCGATTGGGCCATACAATTGTAATGTATGCTTTTTTATAGTTTCCCATGCCGTTTGGGAAGAGCTGAGTACAACCTTCCACTGTCAACCCGGGAGTTACTGACGGTTCATATCAGTACTACTTGGTAAGGAATGTGTGTCCCCTGTAGTTACCACTAAACAAAAATGAAAATAATGACATTTTTTTACTAACAGTAATATGGATCGTAATACACAGATACAGACAGTACGGTACATTCTGGTGCACTCGGAAAAGGTAGTTTCTTCCCAGTAAAGTTGTGCGCTTGTTAGAGGTTAACATACCTTACCGGAATAAATAACAGCGCATGCTCCAAGTAGTGTGCGTAGCCTCGGTGTCTATTATGTTTGTCTGTGACTGTGAGTGCTGTTTGTCAAATTGTCACTCCGGCAATTGTATAGGAGGTTCATCCGTGTGTGTGCTGTTTTCACTTGGTGTTACAGGATTGTTGCAGTGATAGAAATTTAAGAAAGCAGCCAAGGGTATTCAGAAGAGGGTATTTGCTTAATTTCAAGAACTGCAGGAAAGGCCATTTTCGAGATTAAACTTAGGTGGCAAATGAAACCATAAAAAAGCATAAACTATGACCACAATCACCAGGACGTACAAAATAGCATGCCTGCAAGAACTGTTATTTAAGTTACAGGGATTTTGTCCTTTATTACTGCTGACACTACGACCGTCTAATTCAACTTTGCCAAGATCACGGCCTCCTCAAAAAACAAGTTTTTGCCTTCATTGTACTAAAGAGTGCAGGCTTGACCTGCAGAGAAAGCCTTTTAGGTGCGACAGAACATACATCCCTGCCCCGAAAAAGTCTCGCAGAAGGTGCAATTGCCGAAAGCCTCTGGTTAAGGGCACCTGGTTTTCTGGATTACGCATGGAAACTATTTTAATCTTTGGTATCTTTTCGTGAGAGATTTGTTTAGCTATAAAGTCATCGGAACAGAGTTTAAATTTAAGTGACGTAGTCATCAATGATTGGTGTAGCTTCTCCAGAGAAGTCCTTCTGAATTGATGTGTCAAACAGAAACAGAAAATAGGAAACCTCGGTACATACGTAGAAATTGACGGGGCTAAGTTTGGAAAAATTAAGTACTATAACGTCGGGAGAGTCATAGGAGGACAGTGGGTTTTTGGTGGCACGAGGGAGTTTTTCGTTGTTCCGGTGGAAAGTCTGAGCAGCGATACTTTGATTACGGTAATAAAGGATTCATTTGTACCCGGACCACTACAGTATCAGTCTGCTGGTAGGCTTATGATTGTTTGCATACCGAAGGCTACGTTCATTAAAGGTTAACCATTCTATGAACTTTGTGGGTCCAGTAACCGGTGCCCATACACACACTGAGAGGAGGTGGAGGGAACTTGGGGACACGGCGCCTAAATAAGGACGTAGGTAATATCAAGGTATATAGAGCTCTCCCTTATTCTATAAACCTTGGGTAATATAACTTCGTAGGTCACTTGTCAGAAGCATATTTTGGATACATTTTGAAGACCCGAAGATGAAGTTCACGCGCTCGTGAAGGCGGCGGCTGATTTGTACCCTCCACCCCATTAAGGTGAGTTCCCCTAATTTTCCTATTTATTACCGTAATACCAATTCATATTTTGTATGTATAATGATTCTCTGTTGGTGTTCGTTGTTACAAATCGGGCGTAGAGTATAAAGTTCAGCTCTCGTTTCCTTTGAAGACATCACTTAATATTGCCCCGTCCGGCCAGTCACACCCCCCCGTAGGGGTTAACTATGTCACATTCCCCCCTCCCCATTGCCCCTCGTAAAGGTCAGAACTCCTTCCGCGGTTTATTGTCGTCGAATTTTGTATATTTTACAAATTCTTTCCTTGTTGGGTATTTCTAAATAATGATGGCTCGTCTGCTGTTACCTTGGAAATTTATTTTAGCTACAGTTTTAGTGCTTTTCGTGAAGTAGTCTTTTGTGATTAACTGATATTTATGTCCAATTCTCTCTACCTCACAACAACCCTCCCCCTCCCTTTTACCAACTAGTACCTTGGGCACCCACCTGAAGGGGGCGTGTCCCTCGGCCGCTACCAGAACACAAACATGGCCACTTTGTTTACGTGTGTTCTCCCTCACCCAAAACCCTGAATTCCCAAAGTCCCCATCATTGTTGGGTAGAGATATAAATAACTGTTGACCGCCGAAAGATAACTACTGCCTCTTCATCAAAAGCGGAGTAGCAGGGGTTTGCTATCGGTTGGAATCTTTTGATGAAGGATGGATGGTGTCCGAAACATGGTCATGAGTGGAGTTCCCTATGTGACAGCAAGTACGACTGTTGAGGCGTTAGTCTGGTTGGCGCATCTGTGCTTGTGATGCAGTCTTAAGGCTGGAACACACATCGGCGACTAGAGCCCGCTACCGTCGTAATGGCTTGACTTTACGAATGTCGCGGGCTTTGGGGGGCGGTGGGGGAAAGGAAAATCTGCTAATTACGACTAAAGTACGACGCTCGCAATATACAATTACGTACGTCGAGATGAGATTTGTGACATGTAGTAGATGTACATGTATGTCGCCGATGATCTAGGCCACACCCACATTTAACGGTTTTTTGGGGATGACGACTGACGTAAATGCAACTTCGTCAGACGTAAGTCAGTTACAACATACGTAATATGGAATCAGACATAGGCGACTTACGCAAACTTGTGTCGTGAACGTGCTGCAATGCATATATAAAAGTGGGTTGATGAGAGTTTGCATTCATTCCCATTCCTGGTGCTGCTGACAGACACAAGATTGACGAACAGGAAGTTGTGAAGACTGAGAAATACCTGAATGTGATACACTGTAAATGATGATCCTGGACTTGCACCGGCCATGGTGGTTCATTACCATACCATCTTGACGTTAAGAATAATGAAAATACGGCAGGAACAAAGTGCAAGAAGCAAGAGAAACTAAGCAGGATGATGAGAGAACTGGCCTGTGAAACCCCAGGACTGTACCGGAACTTGACCAGGATAACACCAGGATCACAGAGCAGCTTTTCAATGAAATTGTTGAACAGGCCTCGCCGTATGATGAAACCATCCCTGCACGAAATTTGACAGCACATGAGCGCATCTTTAATTACCGACTGAGCAGGTCAAGTTGACGGTGGAGAGTGCATTTAACATATTAGCAAACAGGTAGATAATGTTAACAATTTTCATACCATCTATATTTGGCCTGCTTGTTTAAAAGCTTATTGATATGCAACCCCTTTTGTATATGCCTTTTGGTATACCATCTAATAATAAACCCATGAGGTTGGCCAATTTAAGAAAAAAAAGACATCAACGGAAAAAGGAAGATATGTAAATGCACAGTGTAAGAAATTTTTTTTTTTAAAGTTTCCGTACCTTTTACGAGAAGTTGAAATTGAGTATTTACAATCCTTTGCTGTGCCTCTTTTACAAGACAACCGTAAGTTTTACCAAGTAATGCGTGTTTTTTTCTAATTATTTTATTTTGTAAAATTATAACTACAGCTCACACAATATCCAAACATAACTAAAATCAGTAACAAATTCTGATTATATTTGTTGTAAAATATTTATGTAAATTTAATGTGATCAAAGATGCAGTAACGTTTTTTGGATTATACATGTCTTTTCTATTGTTTCTTTGCACTTTTTTGTACAAAAATACAGTTATTACTGTCATACTATCATAAAAGATAAGACCTAAAACCAACAGCAACCCCTGGGTATATTTATGAGCAATATATAACGAGAGAGGCAACAGATTTGTTTGAGAGTTGTATTCAGTATCATTCAATATTTATAGTTCTATATATATTTCATCTAAGGTTATTTTATATCCACGTATATGAGAGATTCGGCCGTAAGAGTATATAAAAATACTGAATCCCAAATATGTGCTAGTCAAACACAAAAATATAAATTCTACCCTTGAACTTTTAACCTTTTTTTTTTTTTAATAGCTGGGAATGCACGTCACACAATGTGGCTACTGCGCACTCCCTCCGCGCAGGTTGAGGGGTTGCCAATTACATCACATACTTCGAAACGGACACTGTATGTCGAAATTGCTACTTACGTCTGCCATAATCACATTACATATGTTGAAAGAGCTCTGGGGCATGATATGGAGATGTTTGACAGTTGTCGTGGCTCGACCGCAATAACTATGTGCAACACATAGTTGTCGCAATCACTTGGCAGATGTCGTGAAACTCGGCGACTGTGTGAGCGCACATGAAGATTTTGGTCGTAATTCAGTCGTAATTCGGCTTTTATGACGTACGCAGGCTTTATTCGCCGATGTGTGATCTAGCCTTTAAGAGTTCATTGGGTGATTCATCCTTTTGCTAGTTAAGATTGAGTGTGAAGGCTACGGCATATTTTTAAATTTGCTACTGAAGTAATTTATTGGTGATTTGATTATGGTGCTGGGTTCAAGTATTTTTCATGTCATTATTTTATGGTGTTTTGAGCAAGTGTGTCTGGGCATTCTCACATTAATTTTTTTTACATGTTTTATGTGTTTTTATGAAGTGTATGGCTCTGGGTATTTTCACATTATTTATGATGTCAGTCAAGTGTATGGCCCTGGTAGTTTGTTTGATGGCCAGCTTTATTATGATTGATGTTGACTGCTACTGTTGTGCTGTTGTTTTTGTAATGCTATATTGTTCATTTTTATTATGTTTTGGCCGGACCCTCAATTGTCCTGCAAATATGTAAATTGCTTTGTACAAGAAATAGGTTTAACAAATTTTTTTTTTTTTTTTTTTTTTTTTTTGCTCCCTCCTCTTTGTTTTGTCTTGGGCTCCCTGGTCACTCCAGTTCCAGTTTTTTGTCTGTTTGTTTATTAGGACCTGATTGTCGCAAATTACCCCGTGACAAGGCTACTGGAACTGTTTGATGTCATCGACAGAGGGTGACCTAGCCTAAGGCACAGTTATCGAATCCCTCATGAAGGACGAAATAATACGGTATCCAATTTTGAATGATTTATTACAAATTAAACTTTATTTAACCATAACACATGTTCACACTGAGGGGACGTGGTCCAAGATCAACTCAATAGGCACAAAATTACAGAGAACCCAGAGAAATAACACATGAGTCTGGAGACTTAACTTGCTCAAAACATTAATCAAAGCAAGACCTCCAAGCAATAAAAGATAATGAAACATTAAACCTGATACTGAATGCAACAGCATATTTATACACAAAACTATCTGCCTGCAGACCCAAAAGCCAGGAGCCCTACATCTTAACATTGTCTAAACCTCAGAAGGGAAGGCCGCCGGAACTTCGTGTCTGACACTATGTGCATGACCAATTAGTCTATTTTACAACCTAGACATGATACAATTATTCACTTCTGCAGTATTAATATATACACAATGCAAAGAAGTATGCAATGAGTTCCATGACTCTGTAGAATTCAGACTTATAATATACATAATGAAATCACACATGATAAAGAACCAACTTTTGTGCTGCCTTTCTTCTTCCACTTCCCGTCCAAGTCTGTGAGCAGATTTAAGTCATGTTAAATGGAGCTCACATTTTTCACTACATCCTCGGCCCCCCAGGAGGATGAGGGGAACCCAAAGCAGAAGGGAAGGTCTAGACAGGTTACAAAGAGAGTTTGGATCCTTCTGGCCTTGGCCTAGGCTCATTCGCAGCTTACGGCCCGAGTTTAGCTCACAACAGTATGTCTCCTACCAGAGTGATCACTCAAATATGCACAAAAATATACAATGTATCATAAAATGTCAAATACCCTTAATTACTCGAAACTTATGTTACAACAAAAATATTTAATGGCCAATGTTGACATAGCAAAGGACACACAAAGTTGCATAAATCATGGGATAATCAACATGTTATCAATCAAAAAGGCAATGTTTCCTTTGGGAATCATAAATGTATAATGGCCCCCTAACCTGTGAGCTTCAGTTTTTTCTTCAGTGTTATTTCAAATAAGGAATTCAATGCTCCGTTTGGAGACACGAAATGGGTAATGTTTTACCATGAGTAAATCATGAGACACGATGGTATATAAGAAAATTGCAAAACACATCAATTTACATTTACATTTTACTCAGTTTCAACCTTATGTTTGCCATCCACCCCTGTTAGATGTGCAAGACGCGAAACTTACGAACTAACCCTAAGCCTTCAAGCCCCTTCTGGCTCCCACTCTTTTAGACTTCACCTCTGATTTATTAACATGACACACGCTTTTTTGTTCTTAACCTGCTCCGACATTTTCAGTCTGGCCAATGGCGGCCTTTTTCTTTTGGCTTTTGATCTCACTTATCCTATACTATTATCTAACCCGTTCCATTCCCTTTCCTCGTGGTCGCTCTCATGCTCATATCCTTCCCTTGTCGTCTCCTTCTTTGTCTTCATCGTCGTGGCGTTCACTTCAAGTGGTGCAATGTGTTTGATGCCTCTCAAGCTTTCCTCGCCCTCAAAGAGAACCTTAACAGTACTGATCTCATGACCCCTTGGTCGTCAAGGTACATTGTAATAATATTGCCTCAAGGCCAGTGACCGTGCTTTCACCACTCCATTTTCACCAAGACTATATTTTCTACATGGAGTGCGGTCATTGGGCTCACCTGAAAGTCCTGTCACTCTTGAAGCAACCTCAGGTAACCATGCTGCCAATACTGTTTGAAGTGCTGAAGCACTTCCGTGAGGCATACGTACTGATGTTGCAGTGTTTGGTAGTCAAGGTCTGGTATGTCTTCGTGCGGAACAACAGGCGGCAGTAGACGTACCAGGTCGCCTCAAACCAGGTGTGAGGGAGTGAAGACCTTGTCCTCCCTTGTATCCCGCATACATCAGTGGTAGTTGTTGATTGATGACGACTCCCTCAGCTTCCTTAATGAGGATGTGGAGCTGTTCTTTTGTTTCACCACCCTGATCAGTCTTGAAAAAGCCCCCCTTCCAGGAAGATCGTAAGTGTCTGAAAGATCCAGCGGATCCCTGTTGCAGAGGAAATGTTGGGTGAAGTTTTCATCATACACCTTGCTCAGGAAGCCGCTGGCTGTGTGGAATTTCATGGCATTGTCACTGTACACCCAGGAGTGTGTTCCATACGTAGCCGTGAATCTCCTGGGCAGCAGCTTGTAGGTGTCCACATTAAGACTGTTGGTGAATGGGTGCATAATACAGGTTCGAGCACCCAGGAGGGCAGAAGGCAGTGGTCGTCTTGAGAAGAGGTCTGAAGGCTACAATACACACTTGGCACACTCCCACCACATTTGGCTACAGCCCACAAGCCCATGCTCCAACATTGCTGTTGGAAAAAGAGTGATTAGCTTGTTTGCACCACAGTGCCTATTGGTAGTGTGTGTGAAGGTGCTTCAGATAAACCTGAAACTAATCTTCTTTTAGAAAACAACAAAACCAATTCATTCCTACATCCTACAACATTCCTTAATCTACTTCTTGTATAAACAATTCCATCCTTCATAACTAGCCCTGACTAATGAAATTAGTGATGTAATTGGGTACTCTGACCCCATTCTCCAAATGAGTGCATGCCGAAGGCATGTGAGGCCTCTGTTCCTTGTAGACAAGTTTCAAAATAGGGTCTTTCCTTATGGCGTGTGAATTTAAAAATTTTTTCATTAATCTGATCAAGAAGGCAAAATAAACATTACTTCCCCTGAGATCCCATAGTTCGGCAGGCAGAGTCAGCATCCCTTCTTTCAATTCTCAGTGTGCTGCGATAACATGAAGGTTGTTCTGGCTCAATGTTTCATCACCGTTTGATGGCGTTTTGACTGATCCACCTAGTTTAGAAAGGTTGGTTGTCTGTGCCATAAGTGATTGTTGCCGAGTTCCTTTGGCGTGGAACCTCTGGTCAAGATATCGGCTGGATTATAGTTGGTGTACACGTACTTCACTCAGTCACATTCCTGTTGGATAAAGTTAATTTCTCCCACCCTTTTTTATATAAAAGTGTTCTTGCTTTCCTCCCTTCTTCCTAACCAGACTATGGCTACATTGTTATTAGACCAAACAAAGATGTTGTTTAAACCCAAATGATTCTTCAGGTGTTTTCCTAGTCTGAACCCCAACAGCAAGGCCAACAGTTCTAGTTTTGGTATTGTCAATTTACCTTGTTTCCTGGGTGTCGCCCTCATCTTTGATGTGAAAATGTCAAGTCTGACCCCTCTTTCCCCTTAAGTACGCTACTGCCCTGTAAGCTTTACTAGCTGTATTGGTAAATATATGCAACTCTGATTCCCCTCAGATTATTTCCCACTTGAATAGTAATGTATGAATGTAAATGAACTCCTCCAAGATCTGATTTACCTGCTCTTGTTTCCCTATCTAGAACATCATCCCAACCCATGCTTGCTTCCCACAAATCCTGTAAAAAGATCTTGCCTCTCACGAAAACTGGGCTGACAAGTCCCAAGGGATTGAAGTTGGATACTAGCAGCGAGAGCAATTTTTTATAAGGGTGTTGACCTCCCTGTTCTCCCTTATCCCTATACATGGTCTCAAGCTTAAACAATCATTCTCCCTGTCTCAACCCATAACCAAAACAGTGATCTGTACAGACTCCTTTCCCCAATTTGTTTGTCAAATGCAGAATTATTGCTAGCCAACCCCGATAAGGGCATGTGAGCCTCATCCAGTTATGACATGATATCCGTATAATCCCATTGCAGCTCTTCCTCTGTCTGGTACATTTGCAAGTAGTTATCTACATAGAATGATCTAAATCTGAAGACGCAGTGAAAAGCCTTTGATATACTTGATGTTAAAGCATGAGGGTGGCGTCTCAATTTAAAAGCAAGTCGGATAGCATTTCGACCATATTTGGACCTTGGGTGTAAGCAATCATTCCAAGATATGTTTGCCTTTAGCTTTGGATGACTCATTAAAGACGATATTGAGAGGAGTAATCAAACTTTGCTTTTTGACGCCACTTCCAGATACATCTGAAGGACTTTCTGGCAAGCAGCTTTGCACTCTGGGTCCTTTTGAAACTGTCTTTCAAGTGAGTTTAACTGTGCAATTCCATTACAGTAATAGTTGCTTGGGCGTTCCAACCCACAGAATGGTAAACTCATGCAATAACCTTGGTCTGTCTTAGTTACTCTCTGTTTAACCTTCTCCATTGCTTCATGTTTGGAGGTCGTGAATTGTTCATGCAGAGCAATGCCAATCGTGCCCAGCTTCTACCATACATCTACATGTTCCATTTCCACTTAATCTACAAACGTGTAGCCTCTGGATAGTATGAGTGTCTAACCCTTGCAAAGCCCACTGGGGTACCCTTCCATAGGGGGTGACCCCACAGGGGGTCACAAATAGACTAATACCATCAAACTTTTCCATTCTAATCACAAAAAAGTTGAAGTATTCAGTGCCTATTAACAAATTAACGTTCTTCAAAACATCCCCTTGATTTCTGAATTGCCATTTCACACCCTTTGTCTAGCAGGAGTAGTTTCACATTAGTTAGACCTATGTTATGAGTTGGAGCATCTACTTCATTGTGAACAACTAAATTTGCTCTTGTGACCCTCTGACCCATGTGGATTTTGCAAGACAACATCATATTCCCTCCTTGACTACTCGCGAGCCAAAAGGTGAAATAATGAGAGAGACATTTTATAACTGGGAGATTGATTTTTTGCGCCAACCAACTTGAAATAAAGCTACGTTGACTCTGTCAAGAAACATCCTAGTCTGAAATGGTTGGTCGTGTGCGTACGAAAGGGTTGGTCGCATGCGTACCAAATGGCCGTCGCGGTGGGAAGTAGGGTGGCTGGTAGGTTTAGCTGAAGGCTTATTCTTTACTACTTAGTGTTTTATGCAAGGTTTCTCTTTATCCCCTTTAGACTGGTTCCCCTGATTTATGTTACGATGTACATTTGAATAGGTTTGGCTTTAATGCCTTACTGGCTTAGATAAAACTTGTAGATGACCGACTAGCTGGCTGAAAACTGGAGTTTGGCTCAGAAGATGAGTTTGACCATGATTTACTTACTGCCACAGCTGCTTTCACATATGAGGCTGTAGTGCCATCCGTTACAGTTTACAATTGTGCTTACTACTATGAGCAGAATTAAGACAGTAGAAACATATTCGTGGCATGTTTTGTACAGTTAAAGGCAGAATGATTGCTGTTGCAAAACACACGTCACTACCCGAGATGTGATATTTTCTAGTACTTTCGGTTGGGAAGATTGCAATAGGTCTTGCCCTTTCTCATGCTTCAAAGAACTCTTCTAAACTATAGTCACACTATCACAAGTACTCAACAATTTTAAGGTACACATGACCCTGAGACAACTTTTGGATTATTAAGCTCAACAACATTCGATGTGAGATACAGTGGCGTGATCAGTATGGTCTTGGCCTGCCACCTCAGTGGCTGCGTGTTCGATTCTCGGGAATTCCACTGAGGGGTGAGGGATGTGTATTTCTGGTGTATGTGGTTTGGAAGTCACGTAAAGCTGTTGGTCCCATTGCTGAATAACAACTGGTTCCATGCAACGTAAAAACACCATACAAACAAACAAGATACAGTGTGTGTACTTGCTGTTTGTTAGTCTGAATTCTATCCAATAAGTTCTGATAAACTGTCACGTTGTGTGATTCCAGTAGTTCCTTTGGGCTCGGATCAGCAAGTCGGAGAGGAGAATGGGTAGGGAACCAATCTAGGTTGCTATGGCAGGTGCCATTTTTAACTAAGGGACTCGAAGGAAATGATGCTGTTGCCCAAGTTACATGGAAGGAATTACTGCCCTCTAATTCTTTGGACTGATGTACCTGCTTGCCACGAACCAATCTCCTTACACGGTTGAGAAAAGCTCCTCTTACGAGCATCAAAATGTACCCTATCAAATGTTCAGCCCAATCCATAAGCTATAGAGTTCCTGGGCAATTGTTGCACACCGTACTGAGTTCACTTTGAACAGTACCCTTTGATGCACGCATTGAGGCCTTTTACTTTTGTGCTGTACTCCTCCGGCCACAGTGGTCGTAATTTCTCACTCTTTCAATGAGCACCTTTAGCCTATCCCACACCTCTTTTGCGGAGTTCATGGCTAGATCATTACCCCCCAAATAGACTAATGCAACATAGGTGATTTTAAATTTGAGATTAAACCACTGGGACACTGGTAAATTTCAATCTCCACCCCTTCATTCATCCTAACATTAATTTCACAATTTAATATGAAAAGGAAAATAAGCTGCCGTTTTTGTATGTAACAGTTTTTAGATATAATGATCATTTTAACATCACGGTTTTTAGAGTGAAATAACCTATCTCCAATATTTCACTGACAGTTGCTATCCATCGAAACTTTTTTATAAACACAGGTACAAATTCTTGAGCAATATCTTCCATCATAAAATTAAAATACGAACAGTACTAAAACTACGTTTATATGCAAGTGTCCCATTTATTCATAACAAACTTCCAATATGCATTGAAACCGTTAATCGAAATTTTTTTCCAGCAATTGAATTAAGACTAATACCTTGCAACCCAGTGAATATTAGATCTTTATTTAAACACAAGGAGAAACTCAATCCACTGATGACCTCAGGAGTCATATATCTATTTAATTACCATAGATGTAATCTAGGGAAGTACGTCGGCTCCACAAGGAGGTTACTCAAAGTTAGATAGGACTCTTATCGAGGCATTAGTTATAGAACAGGTATCAAATTAACTAATCCTGAGTTTTCATGTATCCGTGAACATACAAAGATATGTAACATGACATGAATTACAAAGATTTTAAAATTATAGGCCAATCCCGTAACGAACAGCATTTAACTATTTTAGAATCCCTCTTCATTAAACAACTCGTTCCGCAGTTAAACACAGTCTTCCTCAACACCTCTGTATCTCTCATGAGTTAAAGTCGAAACTGAGCCAGCCCGAATTGTCACTAGGTCTGTGCTTTCAGCACCTTATGGAAATGACTCCTCCCTACTTTTGTACTTGTTTTTTTTATATTTGTATAACTTTTTAAACTTTTAATTTGTATTCCGAGTTTGTGATTTTAACTTTTGTTTTATTTTTGTCTTGAAACGTCGCGACTACAGTAAAAAAAGTAATATATGGGAATGAAGGATATCCTTCCACCTTGCACCTACAGGTGTCTTCTGGTTGATAGAACCCCCTTCAGTTTTCTATATATAAATATTATATATATAATATATATATATCAATATATATATATATATATATATATATATATATATATATATATATATAATATATATATATATATATATATATATATATATATATATATATATATATATATATATATAGTATTATATATATATATATATATATATATATATATATATATATATATATATATATATTATATATATATATATATATATATATATATATATATATATATATATATATATATATATATATATATATATATATATATATATATATATATATATATATATATATATTATATATATTATATATATATATATATATATATATATATATATATATATATATATATATATATATATATATATATATATATATATATATATATATATATATATATATATATATATAATAATTCAAGATTATAAGCCAGAACCAAGGAAAGTAAGGTCTCTAATACCAAGATTCAGTCACCCTTGTCTATATGCAAGTTGCCCCTTTGAACTGAAAGCCTCCATTCTCTAGAAAAGCTATCTCTTCTCCCATTGGTTGTCAGAATCTACCCCCCACAGGGACTCTGCGGATCTTACCAGGAGAAAATTTTAAAAGGGACAGAAGCCAGCTGCTTGCTCTCAGAAGGACCGTAAATCTAAGAGAGGTCAGACACTCTTGCAATCTCGCCCTGCAGATGCCGCTTCACCCCTTTCTGCTCCCCACACCCCCCACCCCCCCTCCCCCGTCTCCTCTGGGAAAGTCACAAGTATTTTTATACATCCATAGTGCACAGAAACATCAAGCAGAAGACGTTTAAGCCCAAGATTTCCAGGTACTGTGAGAGTAAATTCCAGGTAATTGTTTTGCCTTTTGTCTGTATTTCATTTCCATTTTTCCAAGGCGACTTCCCCACCTTCTTTGATTAGCTTTTTCCCCCTATCTTGGTTCAATGCTGTGGTTACTCCCCTTGTGATACTAGTAAACATCCCCTAGTAAATTCAAGCAACGAAATAGTTTTCTTTGTGTAAATTCCCAGTCATTTTCATACCCCACCCCACCCCCCCCCCCCTTGATTGGCCTGTAAACTGTTCATTGAAAGAAAGTAGTGTAACGTTCACCCTCGTGCGCCCCTGACCTTATGCCAGCGTCCCATCTCTTTGCAGACAAACACCATGCCTGATTGTGGTAGAATTTGGAAACCCTTGGAGCAAGCCTTGCATTTTCAATAACTCGTTTGCGTAAATTTCTGAACGCCGTGTCTGGTTGCCCCCAGCCATGTGTTACCGGTGGATCAACCAATCAACCACCTTATTACTCTTCAGGACCTCTGTAAATTAATGTAAAGACAGTCCATTTAACACTAAGTCCAGCTTTTATGTAAATTCCTCCTTCCTCAGTAATATCGGCCCTCTGCCATAGTTTTTTTTTCTTTGTTGTGATCTCTCGTTCCTCCATTCGAGGCCAATTTTTTCAGTGTTAAACTACATTTTCTAGGAGTGAATGAGCAGGCCAGAATAATGGCGGCCTAAAACCAGTCTCATGTGAAAAGAATGTTCATTTCCAGCCATATTAGCAATTTTTTAAGCTGGTATCACAAAAGAAACTAATCTGAATTCCTTCAATATTTTTATGAGCAAGCGAAAGCAAGGTTTCCCAATTCTCACAACAGGAAAAAGGTAAATTTTAATTTCTAGTTATTTGTGTAGAACTAGGTATTCTAGTTATGGGCATAAAATCTGACTGCCATTATAGCTATAGGAAATAGACCACGTGTAGGCCGATAGACTAGAGCTCGAGAGAGAAATTTTAATCTTATGTGCCACTGCATAAAGCATAGAGGTTAGGGAGTAAGATTCAAAACGAAAGTAAGTGCCACATTTCGTGAATTGCAAGTTAATTGCAAATCTCGCGTTGTAAAGATATTTCGTGTTTTTTTTTTATGAATCAACGCGCTATTGTCGAGCGCGCGCTCTCTCTCTCATTCGCGGCCGCTTGCAGGTCTAAACAGGATAGGATTGAAATCCCTGGCCACGTGTCTGCTTCAAACCTATCATTGTCCTGTTTATTAACAAAGGAATAGATGAGTCAATAAGTAAGAAAAAATCTAAGTGTTAGCATAAATTCTTAACGTCAAGATAAGGAAAGACAAAGGTAAATGTTTTTTTCTATTTTCTGTGCAGAGAGTAATAATAAGGGCAAATACTTTTGCTTTTCAAACAAGGGCATATGTTACCCTTAGCTTAACTTCCCCTACCGCAGCCTTGAACTGGTGATTCATTTCTTCTGTCTAGCCTACCCGCGTGCAGGCCTAATTCTCTGGGGTTTTAAATTCGTGGAATCGAGGGTCTTAGGTTTGCGAATGCTAGGGTGAAAAGGGGTTGTGCGGAGGCGGTATATTTATGCAGGGTGAGAGATCATAACCCTTGTTCTTCCTCTTCCCTTTAATGTATACAAGCTAGCGTTTAAAATACGAATTCTGAGTATAGCTAGATTGAAAGGGTAAGATAGACCAGGGATTTGCGTTGGTAGAAAAAGGAAAATTTTTTTTTATCCATTTCTCGTCTTCGTCCTCGAGAAGATAAATAAAAAAAAAGGGAGACCCATATACATTTTATATCAACTGCATGGGCCACGTTTTTTCATGTTGAGTTTCCATGAAATTCGTGACCAGGCTTTACCTTTATATTCACAAAGCCGTATTCGCGTCGATTCCCGTGTTTATGAGGTTCATTTGCCATGTTTTCATGTTGAGTTTCCGTGAAATTCAAGACCAGATTTTTTCCTTTTTGTTTATTTGCGTAAAGTTCTGCATTTACGAGGTTCATTTGCTACTTCACGTTTTTTCACGTTGAGTTTCCGTGAAATTCAGGACCAGATTTTTCCCTTTTATTCACATAGCCGTATTCGTGTTGAGTTTCTGCCTCTATGACATTCATTTGCCACGTTTTCACGTTGAGTTTCCATGAAATTTGTGACCAGATCCTTTCTTTTTTATTTACAATTCCATATCGGCATCAAGTTTCCGCCGAACTGTATATTACAGAGATTTTACGCCATGAGTTTTCCGCCGCTCTACATGCCAGTAGTAACTGTATTTGCAGGGATTTTACGGTCATCTTGCCAAGGATCTGCGTTGAGTATTTCCGTATACCCCTGGTAACATTTGTAGTTTTGCAATTGCCTTCCATCCTATTATTCTCAGGCTAGTCTACTAGTATTTTACTGCTGAGCAGATGGCCAGTAACGCAGCACTGGAGGAGGCTAAGGCCTTCACAGAAGCCGGAAGAGCCCTGGTGCTGGAGGACGCAAAACTGATCAATTGGGTGAACGATAAGCTGAAAGAAGCAGCCCAAGAGAGAGCAGTTGAAAGGGAGAAGGAGAGGGAAGCACAAGAGAAAAGAGAAGCAGCTGAGAGAGAAGCACAAGAGAGGAGAGAAGCAGCTGAAAGAGAAACACAAGAGAAAAGAGAAGCAGCTGAAAGAGCATTCCAAGCAGCTGAGAGGGAAGCACAAGAGAGAAAGGAATCAGCTGAGAGAGCATTCCGAGCAGCCGAAAAGGAGAAAGAAAGAGCACATCAACTGGCTATGGCAGTCCAGAGTGCCACTCTGGCACCCCCAAGAGCCACGCCATCTGCCCCCTCTCCTTCACACACTCACCTCCACAGCATGGGCGCCCTCATTAGGACTTGGGACGATAATGAACCCGACACCTGGCTCGATCATGTCAAGCAGGTGTTCGAGAACTTCAATCCAACCCCTCAGGAAGTGGCCCTCCTCCTTGGCAAGCATCTCGCTGGCAAAGGGCGGAATGCATTCAAGGCCCTTCCCCTGAATGAGCAACAAGATCTCACCCTTGTCCGAGAGGCAATCCTTGGGGCTTACAAATTGACCCCGGACCGGTGGAGGCAGAAATGGAGAACTATGCCCAAGGAGGCTAATCAGACCTGGACAGAGTGGGCAGCCAAGAAGACACCAGCACTCCATAGGTGGACGAAGGCCTCCAACGCAACATCTGTTGAGGATGTCTTAGAACTCTTTCAGTTAGAGGATTTCCTGTCCTACGCTCCCCCTGATCTCACCACCCACTTGGTGGACAAGACCCCTAAGACTATTTTGGACTGCTGTAAATGGGCAGATGCCTATGACACCCACCATCCATTGCAGAGTTCTTTAAAAAGGAAAATACGCCCTGCTCTCCCTCTTACTCCTGCTGCCACCTCTCAGCCTACCCAGCGCCCCAATATTCCTCCACGGAAACCTGTGTGTGGGCATTGCTATAAGCCAGGTCACACCATGGAGCAGTGCCTCTCAAAGGTGGCTCCTCCTCTGCAAGCTGCTGCCCCTCCTCCGAATGGACTACCCAATCATTCTAATAACAAGAACAATGGCCACTGGAACAGAAACAACAGGCCCAGGCCTGATTTTAGCAAGAGTTTTTGTGACTCGTGCAAAGTGCATGGCACACTGCTGCCTGAGCAGGATGCCCCAAGAAAGCTCCTGTTTCTGCCATTGCTAAGGATGTGACGAATCCATCGGCTCAAGGCCCTCCCATATTTGTCGCACCTTCCAGTGGTCGCTATCCTGCCCACCAGGTCCGAGCTTTCGACGACACTGGTGCGCAAGTATCCATCATCCGAGAGGATAAAATTCCTTACAGAGCTCAGGTTGATAGGCACCAGTTCATCACAATAGAGAACCTCAACCACGTCAAGATGTTCTTACCTACTGTCCGGCTGAGAGTCACACGACCTCACCATTCTAAGATATATACCATGGCAGTGGCAACCTATATACCGGGAGGTTATGATGTCCTGCTAGGACAAGATTTTAAGTCTCCTCCTACCTTTATACCGTATCAGGGCTCCCGCCCTCACATAGTTCCAGACCCATTCCACGGGCCTCCAAGAACTACCTCTGCACAGCCAGTGCCACTTGAAGGTGCCAGGCAGTGCCAGGTTCCATCTCTCATGGATGTTCGAGTCCTTCCACTAAGCCAGGAACGGCCTCAGTGCCAGTGCCAAGGCAAGACTCTAGTCTTCCTCCCGGAGCTCTAAGTCCCGGTCACTCTCCCTCCGCTGGCTTGGCCCTACTACCCATGCCGGCAGTCAAGGAAGAACCAATTCCAATAGGAATTGACCATAGTGGACACTCCACCAACGATGCAGCCTCGCAGACCACCCCAGAGTCTGTCCTCCCAATTGGTAAGCCCATCCCAAATACAGTTACCTCATCCAATCCCCCTATGTCAGCAGCTAACCGGTCCCGGAGTAATGACTGCCGAATCCCATTTGGCTGAAGAACTTGGGGAACTGAGCGATGCAGCATTAGGCACGGGGACGAGCGCTAAGGCCCCAGTTGTCGCAGCAGCTGGAGCCAGTGCCCCTGCAGAATCTTCAGAGGGCTTGAACCATTCAAGGCCCCCAATGGCTTCGTCAAACCAACCTCGGAGAGGTCGAAGGAAGAAGGGGAAATTGCGTCAAGATTTTCCGAAACCTTAAGAGAGCCAATAGCCTCTCTGCACTAGTGCCTGGCACAGTGCCACCCTCTTATAGAGAATTCTGACTCTCCATCCAGAGGAGAGTGCCAGATTTTGCTACTTTTACTTCCCTCTTACCCTTTTGTAACTACTTCCTTCTGGCCCTTTTGTAACTTCCTTTTTTTTTTTTACTGTCTATATCTTCTCTTCCTTGGTTTCCTTTCCTCTTCTTTACTGCCTTTAGGCATTTATTGTATATTGTATGCCCTGCTTAGGCAGCACCAAACCTGCCAGGTATTCTGGCCTTATATAAATTAGTATACTTCATTATGAACTACTGTCATAAAAGTGCTACAATTGGCATAGTGCCCTATTCTAGGCACTTAGAATTCCATTTGACTTGGGAAAATTTTAGCCTGCAAAAATTGCTGTAGCAATTTTTGCATATTTTCAAAGCCTGGCTGGTTTATACATTGTTGATTTTATTTCTGATTTAGTGTTATCCCCTAGTCTTTATATTTTGTGAAATTACCATTGTCTCTGGTGAAATTTTAATTTTTTTGTCTTTTAATCTCTACGAAAAATTACTCCATTAATTTTCCTCTTGTTAGTTTGCACTAATGTTTGCTAGGATGTAAATAATACTGTTAGGAGTCTTCTTGTTACGAGACAAAGTTGATTAACCAAATCGTAGGGCCATCAACACTCCTGAACGCGTCATATCGCCCCATCAGGGTAAACTGATAGTATGTGTTGCCTTAAACAATTAGGATAGCAATATTATATATGATATAATTTACCTTGTAGGGTAAGTTTTATATAATCACTAATTACTATTCATTGTTATTCTCAGTGTGACATTATATTTTAAGAGTATTCTTTATTGGAATATTGAAAGTTGTTAGCCTTTAGTCATGTCACACTTTATTTATTTATTTTTTTTAATCATTAATCCTCTGACTGTCGAGTAAGACTTCATGAATATCATCATTGGCAGAGTTTGAATATTGCTTATAAGTCCACTCAAGGGAGAATGGAAGGCTCGGTAATTCATATATGCCATTGGTCCTTGTTTCTGGCTTGTCTTGTCCATTCAACCCATCTAGGGTTGAAATATCCTCTAGAATGGGGAGGTGTTCAAGATTTTAAGCCAGAACCAAGGAAAGTAAGGTCTCTTATAACAAGTTTCATGCATCCTTGTCTTTATGCAAGTTGCCCCTTTGAACTGAAAGCATCCATTCTCTAGAAAAGCTATCTCTTCTCCCATTGGCTCTCCGGAATTTACCCCCTACAGGGACTGGGTGGGGCTTACCGGGAGAAGTCTTAAAAGGGCAGGAACTCAGCAGTTCACTCTCAGAAGAACCTTAGACCTAGAAGAGGTCAGACGCTTCTGCGATCTTGCCCTGCAGACAACACTTCACCCCTTTCTGCTCCCCCCTGCTTCCTCTGGGAAAAGCCCAAGTATTTTTATACCTCCATAGTGCACAGAAATATCAACCAGACAGGAAGACTACCGAGCCCAGGATTTCCAGGTACTGTGAGAGTAAATTTCAGTTCAGCGAGGGAATTGTTTTGCCTTTTGTCTGTATTTCATTTCCAATTTTCGAAGGCAACTACCACCCCCCTCCCCACCTCCTTTGTTTAGTTTCTCATTCCCCCCATCTTGGTTCATTGCTGTGATTACTCCCCTTGTGATACTAGTAAACATCCCCTAGTATATTCAAGCAACGAAATAGTTCTTTCTATGTAAATGCCCAGTCATTTTAATTTCCCCTGAGTGGCCTGTAAACTTTTGATTGAAAGAAAGTAGTGTGTAACGTTCACCCTTGTGTGCCCCCACCTTATGCCAGTATCCCATCTCTTTCCAGACAAACACTGTGCCTGAGTGTGGTAGAAATTGGAAACCCTTGGAGTAAGCCTTGCATTTTCAATAACCCGTTTGCGCAAAATTCTGAATGCCGTGTCTGGTTGCCCCCAGCCATGTGTTTCCGGTGGATCAACAATCAACCACCTTATTAGTTCCTGGACCTATGTAAATTAATGTAAATACAGTGCATTTAAAACTTAAGTCCAGCTTTTATGTAAATTCCTCCTTCCTCAGTAATATCGACCTTCTGCCATAGTTTTTTTTCTTTTTTCTTTGTTGTGATCTCTCGTTCCTTCATTCAAGGCCAAATTTTTCCAGTGTTAAACTACATTTTCTAGTAGTGAACGAGCAGATCAGAACAACTTCAATTTCTTATATTTTGAGGCAATGACAGGGCATAGCCCTACACGTCAACTTCTTATGCAGAACAGCAGGGAGAAAATGCACTACTCAAAACCGTGTCTATGATCAATTTTGGTAAATGCAATTTGCAGTTGTTTCTAATAACACTGTTGCTTGACAAACAGTACACACAACAGCACTGCAGGGAAATCTGCAGGTTAGAGTTGTAATGACCAAGGCTAAGATATTGCAAGAATTTACTTTAGGCGCAGGCACAAAGCAAAACTTTATACAATTTTGCACTGTTTCAAGCAAATTATTTACTCGAAGCTTGTCGCCAAAGTTCAACTAAGTCACTATTCAAGAATATGACTGACACTGCACAAAATAATGTCACTGCAATAGGTCATGGTTCACTGGAATGGGATTTTTGGGAACAAAATTCAAAATGAGAATTAGGATCTAGGAATAGGGACTGGAATTACAGACACTGGTTACTAGTTAAAAATACAGTTTTCTCGGCACATTATCTGATTTACTCAGTGGACTTTAAGTTCATTGTTAGGGATTCATGTGGAGTATGAGTCCGATATGGAAGGGCTTGAAGGCTTCTAGGTTAAGCCTAGGCACTGGGCTGGATGAATCTCTCTCAACTCATTACAAGATATCTATGGGTGTAGAGTATCATGACAGTTACTGCTCTACTACTTGATTGCTATACTGTGTAACTTCTGCATTACTGACTTCTAAGGGCGATCCTGGGCCCTTATATTCCCGTCTGCGGCCGCCATCTTGGATGTTTTCCGATTGGTGGTATCTATTGTTTCTTTGTCAAAGGAGGACCTTCTAAATCCCAAGGTAGCGCTGGAAGAGAACAGTATTTCATCAGGAAGAGGTGTGTTTATTCTCTACAACAAAGGAGGGGTGTTGCAAGTGTGGGGGGAGAGGTTGAAATGGATAGTTACCGAGTGTGAAAGGCAAAACTTAATAACCCACAGCTAGGTTAAGAGGAGTCAGCCACTGGAGCCGAGGTGTTAACGAAAGTATTGCGGCCCTAAGGGAGTAGAGACAATAGGATAAGGAGTGGCATAAGGGACGGTCAACATCTTGGTCTTGTCTGATGAACCTCATTAAGGATGGCGCAGGTTTTCTCATAAGCGCTGTGGTCTGGGCTAATACTAGGTCGAGAATTTAGGGAGTTCTCAAGGAGTGCCTTGATCTAATAAATGCTAATCTGCTTGAGATAAAGATAACGTCCCCAAAACATTATATGCTGAGCCCCTCCCTACCCTGAAGGTTGTTGTCAGTGTTGTATATGAGTTTTTTCAACTCTTACTGCGTGGAACTGATGTGAAAGAAAGTAGGTTTTCTTTCCATCAGTCAGTTTTCGACATTCCTATGATTGTGACATGCCAGGACTTAGAAAGCCATATAGAAAATAGAAAATACTGCCCACAAACAAACAACAATGATGGTCTGAAAAAAATGGTTATCTTATTAAAACGTGTAATGCAACCAATTTTGCTCAAAATAATTTTTTTTAAAAAGTTTCTCTTTATTGTATAATGTGAATGACCTTACCGAGACATACACCTAAACACACAAATTCTTCTGGTTTGTTATTGGGGTAGGTTAGCATTCGTTATCTTGGTGCTTCAAATATCACGTTATCTTTTTATCAATCTTTTTACTGTACAAGGTAGAGCACACTAACGTAGAACTCGACTGAGGGCAGTTACCACGACAACATCGGTTTTTTTTTCCTGTCACTATTATGAAAGAAAACTTTTTGTGCAGACACCTTATTATGCCACTGAATGTCAGCCGTATTCACAGGCGTACTTAGGGTGCACAATTCAAGACGGGATTAAGATTATTGTATTTTTATAATAGTCTTTGGTCTCTTAGTATGCATGATTAGGCTTGCAAATCTAGTAGTTCATTACAAACGGCCTGTCCATTCTAGCATGAAAGCCTTTGCACATTCAATAAAATAATGCTTTTGCAGGTTGCTGGCCTTAATAATAATTTACCATGTGACCATTAGGTAGCGGATGAGGCTGAACAGCAGCACACCTAAAGATGGTATTTATTATCCAATCCCGTGCGATGCTTCAGCCCATGATGCACTGCAGGGCAGGCAATTGAATTTTGCAATATTTAATATTACGTACTATTCTATGCTTTCCTTTCCGCAGCAGTCAAAGAGCATATCCAAAGATACCAGAGAACCTGTTATGCTTCCCAAAGCTGCCTCCCTCTACAGGAGTGCCAGTATTAGTAAAATTGTTTTGTAATTTTATTTTATTTTATATTACTCACTGCTATGCTTCCTCCTTTTGTAAACATGTGTTTGATCAGTTTCTTGTTGTGATGTGGATACGTGATAGGTTTGAAATTAAAATGGGAAATTTGTTTAATGTATGACAGTCAGTGGAGAGAAGTGGGGGGGTCTTTTAAAATTTTGTACATTGGAAGCGAAGCCTGTGTTATGACTAATGAATTTAATACATGGGGGTACAGTTAAATGGTTTTTTCACAATGAAGGGGTTGGTATCTCCGCATCAAAAGATAAAGGCGTCTACAGTTTCGGAATAAACGAGATAAGAGACGCTTATCGTCAATGATGGACAGTCATGCTCTACAAGGTGACTCGCTTCACCTTGTGATTGGATAATTTCGTAACGCAATAGAATCAAATTAAGAAAGTATCACATCAGAGCACTCGACATCAGCATTTTCCAAAAATAGAGTAGTTTTCTTGTCGGAAATTATTTCAAAATACTACAATTATCATATATATTGTGATAAAGCGCCCAAATACCTGGTTACTACACTTACCAATAAAAAAAAGTTACCTCACAACAGCCAAACACCTGAACCTTCATCACAGATAAAATACGACTGATTACTCTAATGGTAACAGTGGTCCCTTAAACAACTTGTTAATCATGCAAGAAATCAGACGAAGTTCAGTAAAAACAAGTGTGAGGTAATCATATGTGAGATCAAATTAATTAGAGGGCATCACTCCAACAACAACTTTAAAAGTCTAATTATTTCCCTGGTTTTAACTCTCTTCAATAAAATTGAAGGAAATGAGACAGTTACCACACTATATTTCTACCTAAATAAAATCTTGTTGGTCAGTAAATGAAACACTTATCAACATTTTAAATACAAAAAAAAATATTTTTAAACTAAAAATTTGTAAGTGAAATACACAATCTCAGGGAAATTTACTGTTACTTGAAAAATGTTTAAATTAATTCTTGAATTAATAATCAAACAAAATTAAATCAAAATTAATTTATTAGGAAAATTAATTAAATTATTCAAGTAAGAAATAATTAAGATTAAAAGATAAATTTAACTAAATGACAATTAATTCACAAATCTTGAATTAAAGTATGCAATTTTTGATCACTAAGAAACACCTGATATAACCAAACACACTTGTAAATGGAAAACATGAACACAAAAAAAATGGGTAAATATAGGAAATAGCGCACAGAGAATACAACAAAACTCTTCAAAATTTAATTAACACACGACAAAAATTTGTAATGTGAGAATTGCAATAATTTTATGTAAACACTTATAATATTATTTTAAATGCACTTAAAACTGGTACCAGTTTTACCCATTTTACTGCAGGTTCCAAATTCACTACACTCTTTCACAGGCGCCTTTGCAAATACACGTTCACACTGTGTTCAGATTCCATAAATAAACACTATGCTACTAAGAAATCAAATAAATCTAAAAGTTACGGGTGACCATGTAAGTAAAAAATCTTTACGTTAATGTAAAAATCAAAATTTCCCTCTGTCGAGAAGAGAGAGAGAGAGAGAATGAGAGCTTTAGCATCTCTTTACAGTACAGTTATAAGTTTAAGGATGAATCTCTCTTCTATGGGAAGTACTGGTCCACAAGAAATCTTGACCCCAAATTGGATAGATGACTTCAAAACATTTTGAGCCCGTGAATACTGCTATTAATCTTAATTCTCTTTCAAAATGAGAGAGAAAGAGAAAGTGTGATAACTATAAATCTTTATTTTTACTCAGTTTCAGAGCATAAAATTCTCTTAACATGAAAGATATGATTATTGAAATACGGTTGCAAGATAGCGTCGTCACTTCTGTGACAATGACGTCATCACAGTTCCAAACGAGATATTATCTTTACTTCACAATTAAATTACTTAACTACAATAAATTCTCTTTTGACAAATCGAGAGAGAGAAGAGTTAATTTATCAGCAATATCAGACAGTTTCACAACAAAAGAATCTCTAATTACTAAAATAAATTGAAGAATTCTTGTAAGAACACTATGACATCATAGACAGATTGTAAGCAAAACATTTCAGTCAGAGATGGTTTGAGAACGGTCTTACAAAACATTGCACAATTGACACATGGGTTTCTGGACGAATGATTCAAGACAAAGTTATGTACATCGAACGATTAGCTGTTTACAGAAAAAATTAAAATAATGCGGCTTCAAGTGGTGAATGATATGTCTGCTTTTGCAAACAAACCTAATTTCTCTCTCCTATTACTCTA